>NW_025335641.1:10573311-10573936 GCF_004798865.1 Varanus komodoensis | reverse complement strand
TTTGCCCCAGTACCCATTTCCTACGGAGGTTCCTCTTTCGTCTAATCCCTCTAACCACCTCCTTTTGCATCCATGGCGGCGCTCTCCTCCGCCTCCCCACCTTACTAACTAGAGGTAACGTCAAGGCTTGTGCCTCCAAAACCTCCCTTTTGAGTTCCATCCACCCCTCCTCAACTCGCTTACCTGCCAGTAACCTATCCCAGGAGACTTTCCTCTGTCTGGCCTTCAGTTGGCCAAAGTTGGCCCTCTTGAAGTCCCAGCTTCTAGTGCTCGACCTGCTGCACATCCCCAGTCCCCTGATCTCAAAGCAAAGTGATCACTCGCATCCAGAGCTCCCTTAATCTGTACTTCATCTATCAGCTCTTCCCTATTGGTCAAGACCAAGTCAAGGATGTTTTCCCCCCTCGTCGCCTCTCAGACCCTCTGTGTGAAAAACCCTCCCTCTATAGCTTCTAGGAAGCGACGTGACCTGGCTGTCACCGCCAAGTGAGTCTCCCAAGTAATATCCAGGAGATGGAAATCTCCCATAATTACTGTATCTCTCCCCTGAGATATCCTTAGAATCTGGCCTGTCAGGACATCATCCAGGGTCTCAAGTTGACCTGGAGGGCGATAACATTCCCCC
>NW_025335641.1:10340688-10573211 GCF_004798865.1 Varanus komodoensis | reverse complement strand
CTAGGAAGCGACGTGACCTGGCTGTCACCGCCAAGTGAGTCTCCCAAGTAATATCCAGGAGATGGAAATCTCCCATAATTACTGTATCTCTCCCCTGAGATATCCTTAGAATCTGGCCTGTCAGGACATCATCCAGGGTCTCAAGTTGACCTGGAGGGCGATAACATACCCCCACTATCAGGTCTCTTTCCCTGTCAAAACCCCTACATTTCACCCAGACTGCCTCTACCAAATCCCCATCTGTGCTGCATTCTATCTCACTGCATCCTATCCCTTCCCTGACGTATAAAGCCACACCCCCACCCCTTTCCCTTCCTGTCCTTTATAAAAAGGTGATACCCCTCTATGTTCACATTCCAATCTTGCCTTTCATCCCACCAAGTTTCTGTGATTCCCACCAGGTCATGTCCTCCTATTCCCAGGAGAGCTTCAAGCTCTTCCTGTTTATTACCCATGCTCCTAGCATTGGTGTACATGCACCTCAACTCCTTCCCACCACTTCCTTTCCTTGGAGTTCCCAGCCTCCTCCTTCCTCCCATCCTCCCTGATACCTGGCCCCTCTCTGTAGGAGTCCTGTCAGTCCCTGCAGTACCCCCAAGCTTCTCTCTTTGAGCTGACCCCTGCGTGTGAAGGTTCTGATGACCCAGAATTGAAAAGCAATGGTGAAATCCAACTGTCCCCCTCCAGCTGCTTTGTCAGCCTGAGTGAATATAATCATCACTCATATTTCAGGTAGATAAATGTGACAGGCGCCTGATGCTATGAAAGTCAAAACTGTTCTCCAGTGAACAGGGATGAGTGGAGACCATATGAATGCTGAAGGCTGGTTTTAATGATTCTTTAGAGAGTAGGAGAGAGATCCAGTAATATGAAGAAGCAGTCATGGCTATAATTGTTCCACAACCTTTGACACCGCAATGCTAGAAATGTCAGGAGAAGAATATTTTTGTATGAGAACAATGGGATGTTTTATCAATGCTAAGGTATGGCTGGCAGAGAATTGTCACGAACCCTGTACAATACCTAGGATTCCATGAGGTGGGACTAGGAATGGTTCAAAATCAGCTTTGGTTTGTACTGTAGATATGCCATATTGATTGGTATTGACTAAAGCAATTCCCCCCTTCTTTTTGTGTGTGTTTGCTTTTAATCTCTAGTATTTCTATAACTGTATAACACATTCACTAAAGTTGCATATGCAGGCTTCCCAATGGGCCAGAGAGACGTATAGACCTAGTCATTTATCCACAGATAAGGGACAGGAAGTGGGCTGTGGAATTTGTACATTCCCGCTCTGTATCTTCTCCCACCATGGAGTGAATTCCCTTTTCCCATTAGGTTGTTAAATAATACATCGGCACTGATGTTCCTTTGTACACCAAGTTTCTTAAGGAACTTGTTAAGCTTGTCAAAAAATTTGGACAAACAGTGAATCTGGTTAGGTTTAACTACAACTAATGCTGAAATGGACATATCTTACCAAAGTTAAAGTCAGGAGAGGCAGGGCCAGATTAAATCTTTGTAGACTGCAAACCCTTTCATAATTGTAGCCCCCCAAGATATCTGGGTAAATCAATGTTTATACTGTATATTGCCATAGTCACAGAACTTTACACAGAGCTGGGAGTGATGCTAAATACCTCAAAGACATCTAGCTAGAAGTGATACTACATAATGGGGCTCAGGACCAAAGTACCATAACAAACAAACAACCCCCAGTCCAACCCAATTTGCTAATTTACATGTGCAAATATATGTGCATAATTAGAAATTATTACTGCAATTCATATTTTATAGAAAGCAAACAAATCCAGCTTTTGCTTTCTTTCAGCCCCAGATTGTGCCTGCTTAAAATTTACTCTCCATGTACTCAAACTTTTTCTTGATCTTTAAGGCCCAAATTCAGGAGAGGATGGAGTGTCTATGACCAGCAAAGAGCAAAAAGCTCCTTGAACATTTACTGAGCAATTGTAAACTGAACTTGATACATTGGCAAGGGAGAACTGTAAACAAGAACAAGCCTTAGGCTGCAATCTTACACAACCTCTATGGAGTAACTCCCCAGAGTTAAGGAGTGGAATTTACTTCTGAGTAACGGTGTATTCAGTCCCATCACCAACAAGCACAAGGACAGAGAAAATGGACTTGAGGCACTGATTTGCTGCACATTGTGATGAGCCAAATGTGGCACCTCATTTAATTTCAGATTCTTTAATTTCAGATTCTGGAACATCTTTTACAGCTCTTGGTTTCTAACTGGAAATCCTAAAAATCTACATCAAATATTGCACATCCTCACCCGAAGTACCAAAATACTGGCAGTCCCCAGATTACGAATGAATTCCTTTCCTGAGAAAATGGAAATCCGTCTTTAAGTCAAATTTGTATGTAAGTTGGATCATAGCCAGCCCTCCACATTTGCAAGCGTTGGGGTGCAGGACCCCCACAAAATTTATTTTTAAGTCCTCTCCCACCCAAACTCACCAGCGCCTCCTCTCTGCAGCAAGCCCTCCCTCCCGATTTATTATTTATTTATTTAGGGGACTTCTATGCCCGTAAAGTGATTTGCTTCCTCTCTCTCTATGGGGATGCTTCGGAGGCCTTCCCTCTCCCCACGTGCACTTCCTCTGTCTCTGATGACGGTTTTCTGCAGTACTTTTTAACAAATTAATAGGCTTTATAGCAGTTCGTTCCTAAGTACGGGTTGTTACAAACTTCGGCGTTCATAACTCAGGGACCGTCTGTACACAGTTTGATACTTTTATTAGAACCAACCCAAATTCCCAATAAACATATTACCTGTGGATGTTGAAGGTTTGGGACATGAACCAGCATGACTACTTTGTTGTTGTTTGCTTTTGTTTTAAATGATCAGTGTCATCAGTCCCCAGCCTTTTCTCTAGACAAGATACTGCAATAAGGGTGATCTAGGTCGAAGCTCTGAGCTCACTTGGTAAGGAATAAGACTCCAACATACACTTTCCTGGAAGTTAATCCAGTTGAACTCAATAGGACTTACTGGCGAATAAACAGGTGTCATGTTACACAGCAAGTCTGATGGGTCCCTGAATGTATTTCCCCATCCCCAGATCCCCATGCGCCCCCAGATGTTTCCTTCTGCACATACCTTCCTGCACCATTCCAGCGCTCTTTTTCTACCTGCAGCTCTCTATAGCCATGTCCAGTGCTGGCTTCAAGACATTTTGCTGCCTGAGGCAAAGCAGCAACTGATACTTTCTCTTGTCCTCCTCAGTCAAGGTGCACAGCAGTACTCAAAGCCAGTCAAGTTGTTTTGGAACCTGAGGCGGAAAACCCTACAAGCACTTTTCCTCTTCGGTAGTGGTGGAAATACAATAATAATTAATACATTAATCAATTTCAAATCCCAAATCAGTGGTCTGAGGCAGCTGCCCCAGGCACTAAAATGTATGTGTGCATGTGTTTAAAGGCCCCTGTCTTCAGGCACCCCCCTCCATCTGTCAAACGGGATATATGGGAAAAGGAGAAGAAGGCATGTGATGTCGGGGGGGAGGAGGGGGACAGCAGAAGGAGGCGAAGGAGGCAACAGGCGGGGAAGCACATGCGGGCAAAAAGCCAGCTGGTCTAAAGGGACCAGATGTCACAGGGCTCCTGTACCGTTCTTTGCACAAGAGCTGCTTTAACATGAGAAGCAACACCTTTTGAAATAATGTTCTGTTTGATAGGCTGCCCTATGCTATGCCACATGGGTCTGTGAGTCTTACGGTGCCGCAAGACATCCTGGCTTTTGAATTCAAAGTAATATGAAGCTCCTATCCAAATCTTAGATGCTCTAAAGCCTCAGGTGCCAAAGAGAATCAGAATCTGGCCACATGGATCATGCAAAAGGCTGATATATGAGTGGCTTTGTATGCATGGAGTCACTGGGGAGGAATGGGTTGATGGGAACAAATTTGCCTAACCGCACCCACTTCCTTCCATGTCTGTCTTTGATGTCTCCTCTCTTCTTTTGGTCCTTCCTTGAGGAAACATGTGCCTGCCAGCTCTTCCCCAGCCATGCGGGCTTCAATGGACAATAATACCCTAAGCTATGAATGCATGAACTAACTAGCATGCAAGGCTACCAGACATGTTTGAGTACAATAAAACCCTTTTTCCTGTAACTGGATTACTTTTAATCCTAAAGAGCCTTCCTAGGTTTAACAGACCATGTAGTGATCAGCCTTGCAGTTGAGTAAGTTAGTAGTAAAGCTTCTACATACTTTTGCTGCCACAAACCAATCCTTTTCCCAACTACATTTCTATTAGTTTGTTCATGGGGTGAATCCTAAGGCCTTTGACTCATTGCCAGGCTACTGAGTTCAGAGGAAGAAGCAGGCTTGCATTAAGGCAGATAGTATCAATTGGGGCAGCTCGAAATCTCTGAGGCCCAATGCCCCTGCTCCTGCACAGAGCTATAGGAAAAGTCTAGTCTTAAGCAGCTCAATGGGGAACCAGAACAACAGTTCAGAGTCCCAAGATACAAGCCCACATTCCTGTCTTTTCATCTCAACATGCCAGGACCTTTCTGGCCTATGCCTGATCTATATAGTAACTCTTGATTCACTTACTGCTCCTGCATTGCACAGTTAATCAGAAACATTGCTCCAGTGGCCCAGAGAGGTTCTATTCATTGTTCCCAATAGCAGGAAAAAGTTAACTAGGCACTGCCCTCCTCCCTTTCCTCGTATCAATTAGAAAAGGCTTGGAACACTGACCAATTAAGATAGGACATATGGTTATGCCCACCCTTATTTTTGGTTTTGGTAAGTTTAAGTTCTCGCCTTGGGAAAGAAAATCAATTCATCCAATTGCAAGGTGAGCACATAATGCAAATGACTGACAACCTCAGTTATCTCAACTAGATTCAGAACACACAATAATCCATGTTTCAATAATAACCCCTTGTTCAAGCCTTGAGTGTGGATATTTGAACACAGTCACAGTCTTTCAATCCAATAATGGATAAATTTATCATTGGAATGGGTGGATGGCAAACCAAATATGTCACACTCTATGAAGGGTTTAATTTTTTAGATAGGTCTGTGTTAGTGATTAAATGGCCAGGACATTAATAGATACCTATCCATCAGATTGCAAACTTCTTTTCCTTTTGCATGTACGCGGACTGTTGTGCAGATTACTATTGCACAAATAACAGACAAGTGAATGACAAATGTTCCAAATGTTAGTGCCGGGTTCAGAATGTATCTTGCCATTAAAAAAAAAAGTTGTGAAGGAGAGCACTCTTTTTCAAAGCTGAAATATTTAAAGAACTGTTTTAGGTCAGTCATTGGACAGAAATTACTATCTTGCTTTTAGCTGAGAACGAATTTCTGCAAAGAATGAAATTTGAAGATGCAATCAGTGATTTTGCTGACAAAATGAACTACAAAGTTAATTGTTAATTTGCATTTACTTAAGACATGTTTTACCTTATGACTTACTGCTAATAAGTTTGTTTTTGCTGAATCAGATCTCTTTATAGGCCCTTGGAAATTTTGTAGGGCTCATTGTGAACCCTGTGAAAGGTGCTGGCAGGAATTTGACTCAGGGAATGATCATACCCTTAAATCTGTTCACTATTATCAGTAAACATATTACTACTGTTACTGCTAATGGTCCTAGTTACAATCCACCAATCCAATGAATTCATTGCTAAAATAATTTTAATTCAGGTCCTAACTTAACTGTCTTTCTACTGGGCCACACTTCTATCTGCTTCTATGTAATATGTTACTTGCATTTATTAATGCTTGTAGAAGTTCAAGTAGAGTTATGTTCAATTGATAACTTTTTATCAGATGGTATTTCTTGGGTGGTGGTAGTAAAATTAATTACACTGTTTGAGTCAAGCCAGAATTCTTTCTGGCCGTACCAGATTGGGTAAAGTATTTGCAGACTCTGTATGTCACTCAACCTGCTTTTAATTGCTTAGGTTTTCTCCACAAGATGTCTTTGTAGAACTAGAAGCATAAGAGCTTCAAGCTGCGTATTGTTTTTCTTGGATTTTATTGGCAATATGTATAGACAATATGTATTGATAGTTTGGAGATCTGGCCTGATTGAATGGTAGACTTTTCTTTTCTGTACTGCAAAGTTTCTCTATACATTTGAAGATCTAGGGAAGGCCTTTGACACAATCATTTTCTCTGTGAGGAGAATGTCCTGCACATTAATGGGTTTGGTAAAATGTATTCTTATTTACATATATGCAAGTTGTTCAGAGGGGAGCAGGCATGCAGTGGCAGTCCTTAAAACATTCAGGTAGTGGATAGCCCTGGATTCCCTGCAATCCATTTCTGAATTTCCATTCTGTCTTCTTTTGTGAGGTTTCAAAACATGCTTTGGCACTTGCTTGGATCCTTGCTTACAAAGCCCTACACTGTGCAATCAAGTGATTCCTTGATCCCCTATCAGTCTTCTCTGAAACTCTGACCACCACGAAATGGGCAAGCACCATACCTTTTGGGTTTTGGCACCTACTAAAAACATACCAAAGGTATTGCCAGGATGATAACTGCACATGAGAAAAAAGGAAGATTGTCTTATTAGTAATCAGGCACCATTCATTCTCAGAAGAAACAGTCTCGTTGCCTATAGCAAAATAAATTAAAATGGAAAGAAAACAAGAATATTAGAGTGAAAACTGTCTGATTACATCTACATAGTTAAGTACAGAGGACTGGATTCACAACTTGTGACCAATATAGATTGTACAGATAACTCTCTTTTGGACCTACTTTCATGGAAAGCATACTAAACTTTGTGGTTCTGAATGTGGTATATCTGTACTGGTCAGATGACAAACATAGCAGTTCCTTTTGGCTGTTTTTCTTTGATTTCCTTTCCAATGATGGTTGTATTGTAGCCAATATTTTAAACTCCAGTAGGAAATAGGACAGGTTCCCTAGCACTCCTGTGTTACATAAACAGATTCAAGGCTCCCTAGGACTATTCTTCAGATGCTCAGTTTAATCTGGAAATGGGAAACATCAGCCAGGCTTGCATAACACAAACCCATGGTTCCTTTTTTAATAGAAGTTCAAACAAAGGGCTACATGAACAGGTACACTCAAAAAGGCTAAGACCTTTTTATTTAAAACTTATTTTAATTGCTAAATTATTGTATTTATTAGGATTTTAAAATTAGCCGAGAATGCACTGGGGATTTTAAATGTTTTTTTTCTTTTAAATTGTTATATTGTTATTGTTTATGTATGTTTTTCTGTATTTTTTGTGAACCGCCCCGAGGCTTTGTTGCGATGGGGGCGGCATAGAAATGTTTTAAATAAATAAAGAAATAATTAAAGGATCAGGAATTGGATTTACAAAGAAAACTGTCTGCAGACTTACTGTGCTATGAGACATCTTTCAGGAGTTGCAACAAAGCTGCTCACCGTGACTTATATACAGGCTTCTTTTTGCACATCATGGAGGGAATGATCCTATGCCCCCTTGGCCATTATCCAAGGGGATACTGGATAGTATTCCCAGCTCTGGGAGCTGGGAATTGGAGCTCTGCCCTCCCATCTCCTTGCACCATCATGGAAAAACCCATGCAGACTCCCTCTCTAAAGAGGGAGAAATGAGAAAGATGGGGGGGAAGGAGCATTTGGGGGGGGCAGAGAGAGGACAAAATTGGAGAACATGAACTGTCCCATAGCTGCTCCAACCACCTTGGGAATGCTTTTTCTAGGTGAGGGAAAAATGTGGGAAGAGAGGGAGGTGAAGACCACCTCCACCAACCCCCCTGTTCTGCATGAGATTCCCAGAAGCCTCCAAGTACAGAACTCATCCCAGTAAGACAGCACCCTCAGAAGTACCTTTAATGTCAGTGTTTCATGCATATTGTTAAACAAATAAGATAAATTTTAAACTGCCAAACTGAAGTTGCTTCAGCTCCCCTCTTGGCAAACGAGGTGTGACACTTTCCAACTCCGTGAAGTGGCTACAAGCCCTCAAAGGCTCTTCACCTGGACCGTTGTGTCTGCTGTCAGTCCTCAGGCCAGACACAAAGCATTGGGCAAAGTTCACTCATTTTCCACCTCTGAAGAGCATGCTTGCATCAGCATTTCCATGCTTCCAAAAGAGAGACAGAGAAAAAAAGGCAGCTTTTTTTTTTAAATCTCCCAACAATGAAACTACCATTTAGAGACTGGTCACAAATTAGTTAAAGTCACCTTCATGAAACCCCTTGGCAATCGCTGAAATTGTAACCAAGCGCATTAGCTAAGCTGCAGGTATAGACTCTAATCAGTCTTCCAAAGCATTCTTTCCAACTTGGCTTGATCTAGTACGGGGCTTTGAGGTTCAGTTTGATCTACGTAAGGCGGCAGCAGTAGCCCGCATCAAGCTGCAGTCCTTCTGCTTCTCACCTTACAGCTCGCATGCTTCATGGCTTATCAGAGTCTAATCATTGCTGCTCCATGCAGCGCCACTTATCACAAGCTGGATTTTTAAAGCTCACGCTGGTGAAAATGCTTCTGCTGCTTAAATGACAACACTTAATTGCCCCTCAGAGATGCAACCATGGAGGGACACCCGTGGAATCCTTCAGAATTCTGAAATGATAACAACATCAAAAATGACATCAGCATTAGCATCTGGCTGCATTTTCAGCTGGTTGAAAATACTCCTGATAGTCTTAATTCCAGATTTTGAAGGGCCGTTTTGGAGTCTTTGGCTTAGGTTCTCCTGCTGAATGAAGATGAGCTGTGCTGTACGAGACTGGGTCTCATCTTGGTCCAGGTTCCCATTTCCAGTGATACTCAGCCGGACTCTGTGGCATGTTTCTCTGTGTTCTGAACCAGTGTGATCTCCCATGACTCAGTGTGATCTCAGTGTGAGTAGGCTTAGTGGTAGAATACCTGCCTCACATGCAGACAGGTTTGATTCCCAGCACCTCCAGTTAGGGCAGCAAAAACCAATCAAGGAAATCAAATTGCCTCAAGCCGTGGAAAGGGACAACGAAGGCACAGCTGGAGAAATGGTCTGATGCAGCTCTCTTTAACTGAGGGCTTCTCTACACAAGGAATTTATTATCTGGTCTGATTTCTCAGGTCCAGAAGCCCAAGTCTGTCCAGATGTCTCCACAAGATCTTCATCTGCCAACCCCTCTCCTGAGTTTTCCATTCATTTTTGCAGTTGTTTTTTTACAGTGATGGAGGCCAACCATTTTCCTGGAGGCCATCATTATTTGCCACAGAAGCTGGACTGCATTTTCACAATGCTCTATAGCCCAGCACCACCATGTTTTGTGTAATGGATCCTATAAAAAGCCAGAGAGGAAACCTGCATGGCTGGGGAAAATCTTATATGAAGGATGCTTTGATCTACCCAGAAAGTAAATGGGAAAGGAAGCCTTTTCAAAGTGCTGGGCTATATACCTCATGTAAGAAATTCAGAATATGGAGCTGGCACGACCTATTTAGAAAGGCTGCATGCAGGAACTGGGCTTGAACCTTGAATTTGCCTCTGTAAGCATTGTCAGTTTCATTCGCAGGGTTACTACAAGTTGGAGACGACTTGACAGCACATAACAGCAAACATTGTCAAGCAGAAGATCTTTCTTAGCATGTCAATATTCAGTTTATGATATGCCCAGGTCAAACAACATTGTGGTATCCTTCTTCTCATCTTTTTAATTCCACTTCTTAGATATAACTCTGCCAGCTAGTGGCTAAATGAGTGAAAATTATTTGGACCATGACATTCTGTACTTGGGCTGCTAGCAAACCTAGGAAACAGTCTGGGGAAACTGTTAAAAGAATACTAAATGATGCTTGAACTTGGAGCTGATGAAAGAGAAAGGTTTTTAAGCACTTCGTATAATTTGATGGATAGGGCTGATAATTTTTATGATCTATAGATATGTAATTTAGCATGCTTTTGTGTTTGCTTATCTGTTTTTGAACTGTACAATGGGCTTCTATTATTTCTTTGCCGTTGAACAAGGAGGAATTAATTACTATTCTGGGATAAAGAGATGACCAATTATGCATAGGAACAAAAAACACACACTTTCAGTTGCACTTTATTTCTTCTTTGGTTCTCCTCTTTCAAACCTTCATAAACAATCTGAGAAGCAGAAAAGTGTGGGTGGTGATCAGGGCTGGCATCCTTAGGTAGCTGCAGGGCACTAGTACTCCAGTAGGACTCGTTGGCGACACCTGCCTGAATCTCCACCTTTAGGCTGGCCCCAACCTTCAGAGAGCACCTGGCAGTGGGTCTGGCCACCGTTTAAATTTCCCATGGTGCTTCTCTCTGAAATCACCCAGGGGCATTGGGGAAACTGGAAACAGCAATGAGACCCAACTGCCTGGTACTGCTCAGAGCAATGCTTGGATAGCTGCAGCTGTTTGCCATCACCAGGGACACTCAGGAGGCGCCAGTAATGATAGAGAGGGAAGGCCTGAGGACCCTTGGCCCAGAGCTTCCTTAAACCTGTAATTGACTCTGGCAGTTCTGTTAAAATAAGCGCTGCCATGAGGTCCATTTCTGTGAGGGGGGCAGCAAAGATGAGGGCACTCCATCCCTGTTCTTGTTGCATCTCACACCTTGAGGAGCTTTGATGGGGAGCTTTTCTAGTCCTGTGACTTCCCTGTGCAACTTAGAACCTCTCTTTTCCATTTCCTTATGTGAGGGCCCCTTTACTGATTATTGGATGGGAAGGCTATTGTGATGGGCCCTGAACTGAGAGCATCAGAGTGTAAGGAGGGCTTCTCAGGGTCCACCTAGGCCAGCATTGTTCTCACACCAGCTTCCAAATGGCTGCCCACAGGGTCCTGCAAGCAGGATGCAACAAACAAGCTCCTGCCCATGTTCTCCATCCATTGGCATATGTAGGCATACTGCCTCTGGTACCAGAGGGAGCACATAACTATCAGGACCAGTACCCATTAACAGATGTCTCTTCCATGACTTGTTCAATCCCCTTTCAAAGCTGCCCGATTGTCAGTCATTGCTACACCTCATGGGAGCGAATTCCACGATGCAAAGCAATTCCATCCGTTTCCTGTCCTGAATCTCCCACCAATCAGCTTCATGGGTTGACTCTGAGTTCTGTATTATGGAGGAAGGAGAGAAACATCTTTCTCTCCACCCTTTCCACACCATCCATAATCTGTACACATCTGTCCTGTCTCCCCACATGCTCCTGTTTTTTAAGCTGTTTAAAAATATTTATATTTTTAGTTGATGTTTATAATTTTTCAACATACTCAAAAACTACTGAGAATACCAAACAAGAGTGGAAACACAATCACACATACAGAAGCAAGGGGAAAGCAAAAACAAAACAAAGGAAACAATACACACACACAAATATAGGCACACAGAGATCAGAGATACATTGAACTAGCCTTGAAAGTATTACTGATAATATATGTGTCTGTGCTCACACATACACACACAATTTTCTGTTCCATATCAGTAAGATAGGTAGAGATGGATCAACCAAGTGTTGGGATGATTGTTGAAGTTGTCATAGGTAGTATATTTTCTCATAGGATGTCAATGTTATGAGGTCTTCAGTTCATTGTGAAGCTGAAGGAGGTGATTTATCTTTCCATCCCATAGTATGCGTCTCATAGCCACCATGGGAGCTCATAAAGTCCACCTGTGGTGGTCAGAGGATAGTTTCCAATATGTGGGAATGTAATTCAGCAATACATCGACATATAGGAATGAGATTTACGTATTTAGGACAAAGCTGATGTGCCTGAGAACTTCTGCCCAGTTTAACCCAAGTTAAACGCTTTCAAGTCCCATTGATTGCAATGAAAGAGTTATACATACGATTAAATTTGTCATCTTGAGTTCCACAGGATGTAAACATTCTTAATTTTCAGTAGAACTTATTAGATTTTGAAGAGTAAAGTGAGGAACCGCATGAGGTTGCTACATTTTGTATTAGCCTTAAGAATGCTATACTGACATTTAGGAATGGTTATTTATCCTGCTTAAGTTGATTCTGTCTGTCACAGGGTAAATATCTTGAGGAAATGCTATCAGGTACAATTTGGAAATCACTTTACTTTCCCTATATTTAATCTTCTTTTTCTTTTGTATGCTATTTGAGCATTTGGCTGCTTTATATATTTATTTATTATTTACCTATTTCATTTTTACAGTTCACCTTTTAACTCTCCAGGACCCCCAGGGTGACTTGCCATCATAAAAATTATGAATGTGATATAGCCAGAGAAATATTTTTTTGTTAGGGTTTCTTTAATTCCTGCATTTTTTTTTAGGTTGCTTACATATTTTCAGTGTTTTCTACTGATTTTGTGTGAGCTTTCATTCCCACCTTTTTTAAAAGAAGGGCATACAAATTAATTGAACAAATAACTTATAACAGAAGAATAGGAGAACAGCTAAGAACATATATACGTATTTCACATTCTGCATTTGGGAGAGGTGCAGCTCAGAGAAAATGAAACAAGTTTGCAGAAAAAGTTAGATTCAAACTGCAGTGTTCTTGCTTCTTAGATAAGTTTCATAGTCCCTGTACTATACCAGCTGCCTTCAATAATAATACTGAAGGAACAGAAACCAATCCAAAATGAGCATAATTGGATAATATTCACCAGAAAATGCCCCCCTCTCCCCAGTTTTCCAGTAATCCTGGGCATGATCCAAAGCTTCATGGGCTTCTGATATCTGCATTTAGGTTGGTAGGTGAATGAACTGACATAAATGAACAATCTGTACCATATTCTTTGAATCAGGAAACAAGATAGTGTTGGGTCAACATGCATACTGCTCCCATGGGTGCATAAAATAGGCTTTCATACAGAGAAACTACTTTGTGACTGTGATTCACAAACTGCTCCAGAAATTTAATCCCATAGAAACAGGTCGGTTGAAGTGACCTGTGAATTTTTGTTGCTGCACCTCAGGGATGGGAAATGTGAGGTTCTCAGAATGCTGGTCTCTGAGGCTGGTATGGGAGATACGTGAGAGATCTTTCCCATGCCAGTCTCTGAAGAAGGACCCTCTCAGTGACGGGCAGCTTGCCCTGCTCCTTGAAGAGCTGCACTGGCTGTGTCCTCCAGAAGCCTAGCGGCCTTCTTGTGCAATGTGACGGTGGTGGGAGGTGCGAAGATGGCACATGGGCAAGGGGAAGGGGAGCAAGGGCACCATGTGGCGATGTGGGATGGACGAGGCACAGTATTGGTAGAACCAGGGGCATGTGGGAGAGGTGTGGGGGTGCACATGGCCTGCTCCCTCAGCTGCTGGTGGAGCTGCTGCCAGGGTTGTCCCCATTCCTGGTACACCTGTTGGCACTGCTAATACAAAAGTCTGTGAAGAGCTTGGGGAGCAGTGCTTTCAGCAAATGCCTCCTGACCTTTCTTAAAGCATTTGTTTTGTTTAACTTTGCTTATAAACAGTTCCACAGCAAAGTGTGGCTGTTTGTTGTCGTCGTCGTCATTGTCGTCAAAGTCTCCCTCTTGTCAGAACTTTGAATGAAAAGCAGCTTGTCATTTAGACTAAAAGATAAATTTGACGGGGCCTGGTCCATCTCCCTATGCAGACACATTTTGACACAGTGTATTTGAGTGCTAATAATGACACTAGAAGATGTTGGAAAGAGATCTAATTCACCATGCAGAAGTGACTTTGCTGTCATCTCCTATTTTCTGCACAATTGACAGCAGATACTTGGGGCTGAATTTTTATTTCAGGTCAAATTTCCAACACAAGTGACTGTCTGTTTGAAACAGATAAGACCAAATCCAATACCGAAGCACTTGCTGGAAGTGTCAACAGTGCTAAGAATTTGAAAAGGATGCTTCAGTTTTCTGTTTAGGACATAACATGACAACCTATGTTTTTAACAGGCAGAAAATCCAACCAACAAGACCCTGTGACAATTTCTCAAGTTTCTGAGTGGGAAGTCTTCATAAAAGGATTCTCCTTTTGGGCTGGGGGTGGGGTTGGCAGGAGGTATCCAAATGGAAATGAGAGAAGGCTTTGTTTCCACGAGTTAGCTTCTCTTGGTTTGTCTAAAATATTCCGAATCAAACAAAGGAGTTGCAAACCTTGCGTGACCTCAAAATGCAGAGCAACTGTATGTTCACAAGCACCTTCCATGTTCTCCGTTTTGAGCACAGCCAGCTGCCTGGGAGAAACTGGTGCTATGCAGCAGGGCAAGATCTACACTGGATAAGATTGGGTCCATTGCAGGAGTTTGGCGTTGGCCAGGCCAGAGCAAGAGACAAGTATTTATGTAGTGGTAGTCACTTACTTTAAATCTAGATCTTTAAAACCCCTTTCCCTGATGTATAAAGATAGCTCGTAACATTTCTTTTAAAAAGTGATAAAATAATTTTATACATCACAGCAAACTAAGGATAGACAATTGGGTCAAGTTCATGTTGATTTCCACAGTTACAAGTGTTCTTTCCTGTTTTCACTGTAATATATGGATTTTGTCTTTCAAAGTCTGCATGAAAATGTGTATATTCTGGGGTGCTGTTCTAATAGATGCATTTTTGAACGCACTTTTTCAAAGGTATGCTTTCCTGGCATGACCTACAGCAGTGGTGGTGAACCTATGGCACGCGTGCTACACCGGCTCACGGAGCCCTTTCTGCCGGCATGTGAGCCAAGTCGCCCCAGCATCGCCCCAGGAGCCGAGCATCGGATAACAGTGCACATAGCGGCCATGCGCATGTTCGGAATGGGGTAGTGGCGCCAGAAGATGACATCACGAGCCGAGACTCATTAGCCATGACTTGTCTGAGCTTTCGCATAGCTCGTCAGTGTGCTTGCTTGGACTGGCTGTGAGTTTTAGTACATTTGCTTTTATTAATACAAGATTTTAGCTCTGAGTTTTCTTATGAAAAATTGAAATTAAATATCTAAGATTTAGCAAAGAGATGTTCTAATTAAGAGACTGAGATTTTTAATGTTGTGCTGTCCCCCTGGCATATTTGAATCTGCAGCATCATATTTAGTTGTTTTTTCTAATCTAGAACCTCAGTATTCAGGTTTTATTGCAGTGTTGGCACTTCGTGATAAATAAGTGGGTTTTGGGTTGCAATCTGGGCACTCGGTCTCTAAAAGTTTCTCCATCACAGGCCTAGAACAACTGTATGCATGTTTTATGCTTAGTTTTCCCATGTGCACATTTTTGTGCACATTTCTTACTGTCTTACAATGTTCAGAAATGTGTGGCTTTCAGAGTGCAATTTTAGAGTAGAAATCTGGGCAGTGCTGAATTAGACAGGTTTACATTCGGTTGCAAACTGAATGGAATCCTCACCCTTTTTTCAATAAGCATGTGCAGTGAGAAATGAAATTTTTGAAGGTCTGTTTTGTTTCACTCATTCTCAACTCCATAAACTGCTCCACATCAAGAGAGATTGGAGCGGTATATAAGAAATGAAAATACTAGTAATTACAATAAAAGTGAAAAGATCCATAAGACCTATTGATCAGCAAATGCTTGCCTGTCCAGTAAATATGTAAAACGTAATAACAGAGGGATCTCTATTGGGTGGACATTTTGTAGGGTAAAGGTAAAGGTTTTCCCATGACATTAGAGTCCAATCATGTCTGACTCTTGGGGGTGGTGCTCATCTCTGTTTCCACAGCTTTATCTGATGAAGATGAAAAGGTGAAATAAAGCTGCATATACTCCAGATTGGTGGTCAGATGGGTGGGGAACCTGCAAAGATAAACTGAATCTTTTTTTTTATCACAGTGTGCATCCCTCCCAAGCCCTCAAGTCTACCCTGATGCTGAGCCAAATTCCCCAGTGGGCATAACTGTGGGAGACTAATTCCTCCCTTTTCACCCACTCAGGTCTCAGTTATGCGTGCCAGGTCAGGCATCACATCCTATATTAGATCCTGAATGAGAGAGACCTTGTTCTGCAACAACCTGGCATTTAAGAGCAGCACCGAGAGACCTGAGGATAGGCTGATAGGGTGACCATCCAACCAGCAGGTTGGCAGGCAGCATCATAGCCAGTGACTATCTAGGCCACATTCTCCTTACCTGGGTAGCCTCCTTCCAACCCCATATCTACCCGTCAATACACTGGTGTGACTCCCCCAAGATTCCTCCACTTGGCCCATAACCGCCTTCGCAGCTTGTATTGGTGGAAACAAATTCCCCACCAAGGGCCTAATTACAGAGGCCTGGGTACAAGCTACATGGCATTCCCAGGCACTGCTCAGAGGGGAAGTGACCTTTGGCTCCTGCTCTTTGGCTTGTGCTAGTGGTTCACCCCTCCAGCAGGATGGCCAGTTCCCTGCGAGGGATGTGGATCAGGCAGCAGGGGACAATCCTTTGCAATCACAATGTGTCCTTTTACTCCACAGGAAATACTTGTGGGATGCGGTGAGGGCGAGACTAAAGAAGAGTAGTGAAGATGGGGACATTTGGTTGTTCTTCTGTGTCCAAGCGTCAAAAGCTTTCCACTTCAACACAGTAAAAAACGTCTACAAAATCCAATATTATTTATGGATTGGTTGAATTTCTGAGTTTGATTATAGTAGTTTGTTAGAAACAATAAAGACCATATTCAGGGCTAGTATTGGACATGTAAGACTGAAGAGACATACAATACAAATGCCGCTTTCGGCAAGTCCCACCACACCACCCGCAAAAATACACAGAGCACATGGGATATAATCTCGGGCCATCTAATTGACTGTCTGGGCCCTGCCATTAAAAAATGACCAGACAATGACATGCTGACATTTTGCAAATTTCTATTCAGTGTGCACTGTTATCACAGCTGTCCAGTGTAAATAGCTTTGCTTAAAGGACACTTGATGGCTTTTAATATATAGCAGCTTGATAGTTATAGTGTTAGTACCAGATAGTGTAACTTTGGGAGTAGTTAATTATCTCTGTAGTGCTACAGGATATTGTAACTTTGAAACCCAAAATGAGCTGCAGGAGGTTATCTGTGAATGTGAAATCCTAAGGAAATTGAATAAAGGTCACCGTTCTAAAAGTGAAATAGTATTTTCCCAGGAAAGCATTTTCTTCGTTGTGCTGGGGAGAAAGCTCAGGGAAAGGTTTGGGAGACTCCAGCATGGCCAGCTGCACAGAGTGGCTGAAGTGGCTTCAGCAGTCTGCAGATGCCGGCCTTGTGTTTTCCCTCGCATCTCTCCTTATTACTTCTTCTCAAGCACTTCGTGCAGCAGCTTGCGATGTTAAGCTCCCCCAGTGCCCTGGAACAAAATTGCATCAGAGGTATTGTGGGAAATCAGAAACACAGATACTGTCAGGATCAGGGCCTGAATAACTCTGCACATGCTCGCAGAACCAGGAGCGCCTTTGTGGGCACTTGCAGGAAACACCCATGGAGCAATTCTGCAGTGCAGCTGGAGACCCTGAAGACCAGCATAAAAGGCTGCCCTTCGCTGCTGCTACTTGCCGCAGTCACGCGGGTGCCCAGGCGACTGTATATGGTCCAAGTCCTGCTTTGCTATGCCTCGTTCCAGTTTATTTCTGCCTTGTTCGAGTCCTGCTGCAGTTTGTTCCTGCCTCATTCAAGTCTGTTTCCACCTCACTCCAGCTGGAGCCCCCCTGCTCTTCCCATCCTTCCTCTGAGTAGACCCTGACTCGTCCAGCCTGCTACAATCCTTGCATCAATGTCTCTCCAGTAAACTGACTTTGGAACGATGCTCTGACCCTCTCCCTCCCCCCCTCTCTCTGTGTGTGCCAAACTCAGACTGCTTTTCATTCATGCCTTTGTCCTGGACCAGCTGACTTGCCCCAAGCCTCTAGCCATAGTGAGCTCCGGGCTCAGCTTGAGCTTGCGCCATGGACCCAGCGTTCTGCCCCTCCTTGCTGCTGCCCGCGGCCCGGCCCTCACAGAAACACAGAAACAGAGCAAGGCAGAAGGGGTATCCCGGGCCATCTAGTCTGACCCCTGGCTCAGCTAATGGCATGCCTACCAATTGAAATGGTAGCTGCTGATCACTGATCAAAGGAGTGATGTTGCTGGTTCGGCAAAAATAGTATAAAATGGGAGCTGGTGTTTGAGTGGTTTGGTAGGTGAGGCACTGATCTATTGCTAACCTGCCTGCAGTTTTCACCCTGTGAGGGAAGGACAGTAGCTAGCCCTGGGACAGACCAGTAAGAGGACACAAAGGCTGCTTATCTGGGCCTTCAACTCCCATTACCCGTTACCCTTGGCTCTGCTGCCGTAGCTGATGATGTAGGCCAGAACACCTGGAAGGCCACAAGTTGCTCATTGTGACTGCAGATAAAAAACACGCAAAAGTCATCAAATGGTGGAGAGTGTAACCTGCGAGGAAACCTAGAATGCATCACTGTGAAGGAGACTGCTGTTTACATTGTCTGGAGCTGCAACACATGCTTGTCCGTAGCTGTTGCAATATTTTGAGGAGCAAAAGGAGGCTTGGGGCACCTATTTATTTATTGAATTCCTGCAGCACCCATTAGCCACAGTGGCTCCTTGGGCAACTTATAAAAGCATATCAACATATGCAATTAAACAGTAATACTAAACAATAAAATAACAACAGTAACACACAGTAAAAACCCCACAGCAGCCACAATTCAGATTAATCCAAAGGTAAAGTAGCACTAAATACAATAAATATCATATAAAAATCCTGTTAACTATTAAAATATTGGGCAAATAAAAATGTTTTCTCCTGGCACCAAAAGGAGTGGAGAGAGGGCACCATGTGAACCTCTTTGTAGAGCTGATTCCAAAGTCAGGGTGCCTCCAATGAGAAGACCTTTCTCTTCATAGCCTCCTCTCTTAGAAGGACCTCAGATGATGATCTTAGGGTCTGGGTAGACACATATGGGTAGAGGTGGTCCTTTAGATAACCTGTCCCCAAGCCATTTAGGCCATTAAATATGCATGTTAGCACTCTGAATCGGTCCCAGACTCAGCTGAAGATCCATGAAGTAGACAGAGGACTGGTGCTATATGTTCATATCAGCTGGTCCTTGGCAGCAGCTTTGCTGCCCTATTCTAGACCAACTGGGGTGTCTGGAGCATCTTCAAAGGCAGCCTCATGTACAGTGCATTCAAATAATCCAAATGCGTTTACCAGAGCATGGAGTACTGCTGCTAGATTTTTCCTGTCCAGATAGGGTTGTAGTTGGTGAATCAGATTAAGCTGATGGAAGGTGCTCTAGGTTATCAAATCCAGCTGAAATTCCCGTGACAATTTAGGGTTGAGAACACTCCCAAACCACAAACCTTGCCCTTTAGTAGGAGAGCAAACCCATCCAGGAGAGGTGTAATATCACCTATCTGGACAGAAGATCCCCCACCAACAGCACCCTGATCTTATCTGGAATAAGTTTCAGTGCATTGGCCCTCATCCAATCCTTTATCAAGGCCAGGCACTGATTAAGAATGGCCACTGCCTCACCTGGGTTGGCTCTCCACCTCCACCTTAGGAAGTGAGAGCTGGACCTTGGATCATTCTGAGTGCAAGTGATATTGGGAACCTGGCAGTGCAGTTCTAGAGCATCAAGGAGACTGGAAGCCATTTTCGCTCTTGTGAAATGCCTTGTTGGATCTTGTCGCAATGAAATATCAATAATAGAATCTGTATTGTTGATTATCGTGGTGGATACCTGACATGAGGGATACTTCAAGCAGTAAATTTTTAAGGTTTACAGTAGGGATTTTTGCTGTAACTCTTTTTGACTGAAATCAGGAGGGCTCGTCCTGTCTGATGACTAGATCATTGCATGGAGCCTCAGGCACAATCCCATGCATGTTTAGACCAATAATTATAGGAAAAAAGAAAGAAAAGACCCATAAGACTTTTTGTTTTTCTGTCTAGATATGCATAGAATTGCACTCTAAATGTGTGGAGGCTATGACCAGACCTCCCATAATCCTTTGAGGGGGGCATTTCTCAAGATTTTAAGTCTGAAGACTGTGTTGTTGGTGGAAATTACCTTGTTGCATGTGCTGTCAATTCAGCAAGAGTAGTATGCCTTTCACTATGATTAATTGGATCCACCCATCTTTCCCAAGATCAACATGATGTTGTAGAGGGTGGAGGAACTAGTTCTATCAACCTTCTGCTCTTTACCTTCCAGCTTCTATCATCCATCTTCAGTTCCAGTAAATACCTTCTTCACAATAAGCCCATTCATGACTTTCCTATTTTATTTATTTATTTATTTATTTAAAAATTCCTATGCCGCCCCATTCGCCGAAGCCTCGGGGCGGCTTACAAAACATTAGATGCATATTTTTATTAGACTATGACAACTGATGGTGTTGTTTTCCAAGAGTCAGGTCAATAGTGAAGGTAACCCTATGACTATAACTGCCCACTGGGATTTGTAATTTTAGAGGCAATCACTCTAGGGCTATTGTACTTTTCCCCTTTTTCTTTGTAATGAGAAATACTAGATTTATGAGAGCATGATTTCTCATGGAATTCTTTTTTTTACTGCTTAGAGGAATTGCTTTTTCTCTTGGGAAGAGTTAATCATTAGTCTTCTCCATCATGGCCTGTGACTGTTGTGCTTGGCAAATGCTAATATAATTATTGAAACAATAATGACAACCATTTGAGGCATGTAATTGTTCCCTTCTGTATTTCATGCCAAGCAGAGAATAGTTACTTGCAAAGTTTCTTCATGTTTATTTGTTCCTGTTAGAATGCTTTGGAACCAGGCAATATCAATCTTCAGAGTTACATAATGCTTTTGTGTTTGAACTTTTGCAAAATGAGTGCACCAACCTTTTGATGCAATTCGCAAACTGCCTCATCTATGATGCAAGCAGGTGTCAGTATTTAGACATTGGAGCATTACCTATCTGACCTCGTCTGTTCTTCTTTCCTGGGGTAATTGTCCCTGTGACGAAATAAGTTGCATATGCATCCATCTGATCTGGTGAGGGAAATTCCGGATAAGTTCAAATCATAACGTGCTAGATGCTAATGAGGATTTCCTTCTTTTCCTGTGCAGACACATTTACTGTTCAACAAAGGCAAGTATTTTCTTACTGCTGATAACAAACACACATGCGTATGCACGCACACACGTTTAAAAATATAACAAAATAAAAAATAAAGAAAACATTAAAAGTTAGTTACATTGCATAAAGTTTAGGCATATCAGTTGAAATGAATACATATGGAATTTATATGCCTATGGATTACATACATCTAAGGAAATATACTACTGTCAATAGACTTATGTATACGTTTCAGCAAAGGCAAACCGATACCCCTGCATTTATTCATGCATAGCTGTCATCTAAATATCACCCATTCAAGAGATGAAGGTGTCAATAGATCCTCCACCCATTGCATTACCTGGGCTGGGTGGGAGAATATCTTTCAAGTGTTGTAGTGTGAGTCGTTTAGCCATCACGTGCTTGGAAAATCTATTTACATTGACTTTGAGCAAAGTTTCACAAAGTAGGTAGATAATTAAGTCAAAAATGCGCATCTGCAAATAGTGAAGAGTTTTCCAAAAGAAAATGGAAACCACCTTTCCCTTGGTGGTAGCTAAGACATACTGCTGGTTAAATTCCTTGCTTTCTGATTCTATGTTTTAGGTGACTTCCCCAGCCTTAGATTTCTCTCTTCAAATAATTTCCCCATGTGAATAAGAGGAGAGTTATGGAGGGAAGAAGATGGGATGATTTTTTTTTAAAGGCAAGCCAGTCACGCTAAGTTATCTCGCTTCACATGCTGGCTTTGGATTATACTGCCAAGTGTATATAAAGGAGAGTCTTATTGTTGAAGCAAATCTGAGGCTGTTGTGCTTCTGGCACATCATGAGAATGGGAGGTTAACTGGGGAAGACTGGAAAGTCCAAGGAAGAGGAAGCCCAAATATGGGTTGGGTCATTTCCATAAAAGAAGCCACAGTCTTGAGTTTGCAAGGGTTGAGCAGGGCTGTCAAGCGCAGGGCGTTCATTCATAGGAGACGACTTGACAGCATGTAACAATAGTTAGTAGCATAAATTAATATTTGGTGACAGCAGGTTATTTTGGGGAATATTGAGATGAGGCTAGACAGGTTGAGTTTCTGGCTCAAGGAGCCAAAGTCTTGTAGAACGCCAAAGCCTGGCCAATACCTCAGGTAAGCACTCCACTTGTTCGCACACCTTTGCTACACACAATCATTCCTAAACAACTTAAGTTGTAGGTCTTTTACCTTAGAGTTTCAGCTAGTTCCACCTTTCAGGCATATCTTGAAGGCTGGAGATACCTAACCAGCAATCTCTTGGTATCCTCACATATGTCTCATTTGCCACAATGATCCGCTCCTGCATACCTCCCTGTTAACACCATCTCCAATCCACTGCAAAATTCTTTCCCCAGAAATTTCAGACATGTCTCTGCAGAGGTCACTTTTTGAATGGCAGTAGCCAAGACAAGAGGCACTAAAGAAGATCACCTAAACTAACCTTGGAATGCTTCTAATAAAGTAGCTCCTGGGGGTGCACAATGTCACAATGAAATGTGGATATTCCCATGAGCTCCATCCAAACCTACCTTTCTGCAACTGAAGCTTCTTGCTTCTTGTATGATCCTCAGCCAATAATATAGTATTAATAATAATATGAATAATAGTGAATAATATAGTATTATCATTGTCACTTAGAAAGCTCTTGAGTTGGCTTCCAGCAGCAAAATAGTATAAAATAGGCATTGGTGTTTGTTTTGCTTTGTGGCCAGAGCTCCAAAAATGAAGTACTCTTTTTAGAAGTATTACTTGGGTACACACTATTGCATATGTGAAAGCAGTGGCATACACTAGACTCCCCAAAATGTATAGCTATTTATTGCTATAATTAACTGGAAAACTAAGACAGAGGAAAGTTGGGGGTGGGAACCTTAACTGAGAATTGCCACACCTTATCAGTCTGTCTACACTGATGTTCTCCGATCTGATGCCCCATAGTTGCATTGTACTATAACTCCTAGCATCCCCAGCCAGCTGAATTAGTGTAGGCTGGGAGCTGTAGCTAAACATATCTGGAATGCATCAGATTGAGGAAGGCTGATGTCAGCCAAGCATTCTTCTGGCTCCTGAGAAGACCTAGTTACTCCTACAGGCTTCTCTTGAAAGAGTGAAATTATCTCTTCCCGTTTATTCTCATTGCCTGCAAGATCTTCTGGCATGCTCCTTCAAGGGAACACAGTGATGTATTGCTTTTCTGCTGTGTTGCACCAAACCTGTTCAGTTCTGACCACAGGCATTTCCTCTCCCCACCTGGGCAGCAGCAACACTGGTGGATCTGCTCCAACTACACCCTGATTCAAAAGGCTCTGTCTTCAGGTCCTATCCAGTTATCAAAACTTAGTTGACCCACTGATTGTTATTTTTAATAGCATAAAAAACTAATAATCCAGTACAGTCCAGGAATCTAAAGCTGAACATGTCTCACAAACATGCCATATGATACCATAGCAAAGAAGTCCCAACTGCTGCAGAGAGGAGGAGAACAGCTTATGGGGTGGGCGGATGGTGGTGAAGGAAGTGCTTGCCGATTCAACAGCTCTTCTGGAAACAGTGCCAGGTTTTGGAGCCCAGTGCCCTTCGGGGAGACCCCACAATGGGCCTTCATCAATGAGTCTATGTTCTGACCGCCATTGTCACCAGCTGTGATGGACAGGTAGGGGGTCAGGGAACACAACGGGCTGAGGCACTGAACACTCCTCTTCATTACTGCCGTTGTCCGGGACAGAGCAAGATGAGACTACAGACTGCAAAGGGGAAAAGAAGCAGCACCTCCACAGGGTCTTGACCCCTGCTGGAATGCGAGTCCTTGGCAGGCATCCCACCCATCTGGAAGCATCCTCCAGTTCAAGAAAGGAGCACCATCTTAGCAGTGTGATAACTGGTAAACTGCTAGAACCACAAAAGGAAATGTCACGTCTGCCACTGCTTGTGGCCATTATTTAGTGCCAAATTATTACCTGACCTTTGGGAGTCATGTGGCTTGACCTGAAAGTAGCATTAGCACTTCCATTTGCCACCCCTTTTTCATGTCTCAGACAGATTGCCCATGCATTATTCTTTATGCACTTATTTGTTATTTTTTCCAATAACAATAGCCTCACTGCACACCAGTACACTTGTTCCCAAGGGACTATTTGCAATGCAATAGAGTTCTGAATCTTGTTCTGATTTGGCAAATTTAGCCATTTTAAATGCGATTCATTTTTGTACTGCCAACATTATTACTGAGGCAGCTCATTTATGGGTGAATCAAGTTCAACTTTAGCAGCCCATTTTCAATAACTTTCCTTTATTTAAAGAATTAACATGCCTTAAAATGGGAGGTGTAATACCTCTTCTTTCTGTTCAAGTTGCTACTTTAGCCGTAAAAAGTTGTCCTGAAGGAATGTTTCCTGGCTGCGTTTGACTTGATTCACTGTGACTGTTAAAATGTTGAGTTACCGAAAATATAAACCACACTGATTACAGCTTTGGCTCCACTGCTGGGGGAAAGAAAAGGAACGGGGTGACATTGCTTGAGCTATTGAGACATATTATTATTAATTCTGGTGATATAGTACATAGCCTTTTTTGTCTTATCTATTACACTGGGTATCCTTCTGTAACTGTCTCCTATTACATTTTTTCCATATTCTTATTCCTTCCTAATGACCCTTTCCTCAGCCTATAAAATCTAAACTTTCTCTGCCTTTGCAGATTCTTTGCAAAATCCTTGCTGTTTGCAAAATCCTAAGGGCCAGAATCTAGCTAGGTTACTAGAATTTAGATAGTTTATCTTCTTCATGATTGCCATCTCCTGAACCCAAGGCACTGCATCTGTTTTGCCATTTTGATGTGTTGGTGTGTCTTTTCCTTTCACATGAACAAAGTCGTCTTGTTTGGACTCAGTTCCTAACCATGAACTCAAATACCATGTGCAAACATAGATGCTGCTTAGATGCTATTTATTTATTTAGAAAATTTGTAGGCTGTACATCACAGTATTCTCTGGACAGCTTACAACATTATGGTTAGCCAAGAACCGTAATCTCTGCTTGTTTCTATAGTAAAAAAATGAGTGTCCAGTCAGCATCAAATAACTGAGCACAGAATTGTGATCTAACACTTATGAATTTTCATTTCAGCCAACTCATAGAAGCAAAAACATATTTATTTATATTCATATCCCACATGTTTTGGTAAGGAATCAAAGTGACTTACAGAATCCTCCTCCTCTCCATTTATTCTCAGGTCAACCTTGTAAGGTGGGTCAAAGATGAGTGGCCCAAAGTCACCCAATGAGCTTCCTGACCAAGTGGGAATTAGAACCTCGTTCTCCCCAGTCCCTCAGCATTCTAACCACTGGCGCTCAGGGTATTTCCCTGATGAAACCTTCTTGTATTCCAAGAGTGATCTCAGCCAATTACTGAATTTGATGATATTGCGCTCACATTATGCAGCCTGACTACAGTGCCTCTTTGCCTGGTCGTGAATGATCCTAGTCAATGAGGAGGTCACTGAAGACCACCTCTGCGGACAAGTGAGTCCTGGCTAAGGTGCTCTGGAGTGAGGTTTGCTACCTTGCTAAATGCAGAACAATGCCTCTTGTCGCATCCCAGAGGTCCAGAAAGTGCATGGAGAATCTCCTTTTTTATTGCAAAGGTTTGGTCACTGCCAAGGCCAATTATACTTTTGGCAGGTTGAGGAAATGAAATGAAAATGATGGCTTATTGGATGGAACTGGGATCAGCAGTCCATTTGCAGGTGCTCCCAGTTGTGGGATGAGGGATCACCTGCTAGGAGGCCTTCTCATCTAGTTGTACCCAGAAGCCCAGACACTCTTTCTCAACCACTGGATTTCATATGACTTCCCACCATGAAGTGACTGAGGACCACAAATGCTGCCTTTGACTTCTCTCTGGCCATCATCCCCCTGCTACAACCCCATTATCCAGACTCTGGCAACAGGGCCCATTGCTTTGCCAGTGTCTGCAGAATGTCACATTGGACAGATGTTCTCTGTTTTTTCCTATATATGTGGAATTGGTGCATGCAAAATTGGGGCCATATGTGTCCATCTTACTTTTGAGATCAGCTCCACAGCAGACCTTCTTCGTATGACTTTCCAAGATGAGGTGCCACAAGTGGCTACATGGGAAAGGATTTTTTTGTGGTGATATCCCAACTGTGGAATGTCCTTTGCAGAAATATTCAGTTGGCATCTTCAGAACCAGAAAAAGACATTTTTTATTTTACTAAACCCTTTCAATTTGCTATTTACATTTTTTAAGCTCAGCTTAATTCTCCACTTTTTGACTTTATCTTCTAATGCTGCAACACACAATAGAATTCCTTGAAAATTTACCTTGAGAATTTACCCTGAGAATTTCTTCTTATAGGGTACCCTATACATTGAGAAGATTAATTAATTAGAATATTTTTCATCTCTCTTTTTTGTCTGGTGGTGATGTATTTTTACAAAAGCTAAAGTCCTATGAATATGATATAGAGAAAGACTGAATGGTTTAAAAATAGCTAGGGCAACTTATTGTAGGAAAATGTACTAAGGCTATCACAGTTCAAGGTTTATGAGTGCTTCCATTAGTCACAAATTACCTATGTTCGTTAATGTATAGTTGAAAAGGAAAAAAGTGCTTGGGCATTTGAATTGGTGATCCACGGTTGTAATCTCTAGAGATTTGAATGTTATTTGCTTTCCATACTGTCATGGCTGTATTAGGACTTCAGCCTTCGTAACAGGTTAAGACACAGGCTAATCTTGCCACGTGTTAGCGGCACAGGCTGCAGAGTGACCTGCCATAAGAAGCCAGGGTAAACTTGTCCATCCTGCTAGGGGACCTCTGGGCTTGGGTACTGCTTTTGTGCCAAGAGCACTCTCTCTCCTCATTCTATGGAGTCTGGGACAGAGTCAGCAATGGGATAGCTAAAGGTGAGATCTGGAGCTGCCTTGGCTTGAATGCTCTTTAGCGCTGAGCAGTGAACCTAGTTTTCAAAGCTATTTTTAGCTTGCACTTGAGTTTGCTCTGTCGGCCTGCCTTCCCTGCTACACTTTTATTGGGCAGTATCCACTGGTTACATGCCACAAACTCCAGTCATGCTGGTGGAGCTCTCCTGCATCTTTCTGCCCAAGCAAGTAGTGGCACATTCTGCTTGGCAATGGGTTGTGCAAAGGGTTGTGCAATTGTGTGTGGAAATGCAGTGAATGGCTGGTGGCATTAATGCAGCTTTAGTTGGATTTTCCTCTTGCACCTAGTTCAGACCCAGATTTCCACTGGTTTGATGCCATTTGCACTGGAAGAGTGCCATAGCCGAATAGTGCCCACTGTTGGCTTTAGATGCTTATTTGAGATTCTTCTGACTTTGCTAGACATATGTCAAAAGACAGAATATTAACGTCTATGTAATAACAGCAGCAGCAATGGCATCAGCCTTCCAAAAGTCAGCTCACAAAACATCAGAGCAGTTCACGATGTGGAGGTGCCCTGCAGGAGTACAGAAGCAAGGCCGGCTTCTTGTGAGCTCCTGGGTGCCCAAGCCGCACGGGATTACAGGCTTTTTTCAAGGTAGGGTCATAAGGATACCTGCTTTGGGTTCGGTTGGAAGGGCGCGAAATGGGCAAAGTTAATCTCATATACTGACAGTGAATCCAATGAGCTTAAATTGTGGAATGTCCTCTTGCTCAGATCCTTAGTGTGAGATTGACTGGCAGGGTGGGTGAGCTGGTACTGGGGCTGCCCTAGGCACATTAGGACAGCAAAATTGGGTTAGAGAACATTGGAGGATGTTTCTGAGCAGCAGTGGCCAACCAGTACGGTTTTCTTTTTCCTCTCGTGGCGCTTCTGAGTAGGAACTGTTTATCTTAACATGGAGCACTTGGAGGTTCAGCAGCAGCCCCGGCCACATCCATTATGAGTGATTCATCAGTGAAGCAGTTGCAAATATAAAAATCCATACCATGTTCTTTAATCATCATTAAATACATCCATTATATTAATGAGCTGGTCTTTATTTAATCAGTTTCTATATTGCTTATCAGATCCAAATCTCTCCCTCTCCCTCTCTCTCTCTCTCTCTCTCAGTGGTCTACAAAATTGGATATCAAATTATGGCATCCTATTCATTCATTCATTCATTCATTCATTCATAGCAAGATAAAGCTTAGACTCACATATTTTGGCCATGTTATGCAATCAAGCTCATTAGAAAAAGATAAAATGCTTGGAATGCTCAGTGGCAAGAGAAAATCAGGTTGCCAAAGAGCTTGTCTCTGCCCAGGTAGGATCATAGCTGGCGTACCGGCCTCAGTTAGTAAAAGGTGCTCCCTGCCACAGAAGTCACATGTGTCTCTAATGACAAAGTTGGATCAACCAGCACCCTCAAGTATGATCCTTTAGCTAGAATGCAGCCTCTTCCAGAACAGGGTGGACACCATCTGTTCAGTGTGAAGATAGCTTTGTTGATCCCACATTTTTAGTGGGTTGAAGAGGGCAAAGCTTCACTTCTCTAGAAGTATATGTTTATCAGCAGAATGGATCAGTTGGATGACAATCTGAGACTGGGAACCAGACTGGGTTCACTCAATGAGGATGCCAGGAGGCTGTAGGAATGCCAGGCTCTTAGTGTACACACACACACACACACACACACACACACACACACACACATGGAGAGGGGGGGGGGGGGAGAAAGCTGTAATTTCACATTCCAAACATTTTGTATTAATAAAGTTACGAACCTAGTTCAGTTCACATCTTGCCTTATTTTGACTGAATGTAGCAGCAGGATGGGAATGGGGAGGGAAACAAGTCAGGGAGTAGAAATTACTAGTCACAAAACTGGTTTTGTTACAACATTTGTTTTTCCTTTACTTCTATTTCATTAGAAAGTTTACTCCCCCATGCCTTTATTAGCTAAAATAATCAGCACTGTGATCAATTTGACCTTTACATGAGAGACAAAAAATGAACTGCTAAAGAACTCCGTTAACCTTTGCTTTACCTCTGCTGTATGAGGGAGCAGCTGTTCATCCATACACTTTAAAAGTTAATAGATTCATAATTTTAAAAGCAAAGTTACTAAACGAGATGAATTGTTGCACAAGATGAATCCTGGCACTTTCCATCTCCCATTTGTGAGCCATTATTTCATTTACCTGTCATAAAAGTACAGTGGAAATAATATTTTCAGTTTCATGTTTTGGGGGACCAGAGTTGGATTCCTTAAAAAGGAATAGTGACTTAGGACCAAGGTAGAAAATTGTAGAGATCTTCAGTCTTCCCCCTGCCCCAAAGTACCCCTCCTTTCTGCTCCAGTGCTGGTGGGGAGCCCCTGATTTGGGTAAGGGAACTGGTTGTGGGGTAAACGGTGCTGGATCCTCCTTCCATGTGATTTTGCTGTTGAAATCACCTCCGACCAAAGTTCCTATCTGTCCCAAGGGAAAAATTGCAGGTATCTCCTGGTATGTTTCCTGCTGCAATAAAGAAGCAACTTCAGTGGTGAAACATAAATCTGGAAGGCAATGGGGCAGGGAAAAGGTTAAAGCCCTTTCTCTTGCTGGGCTGAACTATAGATAATTGTCAGAAGGAAATACTTAGGAAAAAAAAGCACCATTCTATGCATGTTTAGACAGACCTAAGTCCTAGAGTTCCAAATGCTGGATGGGGAATGGTGGGAGGAGTTAGCCCCGGGACCCTGATCCTTAATAAAAAATAAAATAATATAACATTAAAAAAACAAACTAGCTAGAGGATGGGTATTGTATCCTGGGGTATAAATTAGCAGTGCAGTTAAGTCAGGGATTAAAGTTGAGGAATGAAATTTGATGACACCAGAGGCAAGCAAATTCAAACAAATTCTCACTGAACAGGATGCCTTTGTAGCTCTTCCTGTCTAGGATGTCCAAATTCAAGCCTGGGTGGGTAGAGCCAGTACAGCATCGGAGAACGCTTCAGCACTACTGCTTACAAAAAACGGCCTCAAAGTCAGTTCTAGAGTTTAGTGCACAGAAGAGCTTCCCAGAGACAAACAGCTCCCTGTTCTCAGCCTGGCAGCTCTTGCAATCAGGATAAATGAATACAATACAGCATTGTAATAATGAGAATAATGCAGGAATAATAAAGAAACTGCAGGTACCGAAGAGAGAGAAAAGAAGGGAAACCATATGTATATGTGTGTAGGTATACCGTATTGTAAAAACAAACAAACAGTTCCTTTAAAAAGAACATTTTTGTGCTTAATGTTCTTTAGAACATTCACGAGGCAACATTAAGCTTAACATTAACTGATGATGATGATGATGATGATGATGATGATGATGATGATGATGGAGATGGTGCTGGAGAGTCAGGATTTGATTGTGCTGCTGGAGAGGGGCAGGGATTACCACTGGAGCTTAGGGTTAGGGATGGGATGCTACAGAACAAAAACCCATGAATACTGTATCTCTAGGGAACTGCAGCCACTGAGAGATGTGTTGCCAGATGCGTTGCAAAGCTCCCTAGAGATAGTCATGACTTTCTTTAAAGAAAAGCCATGAATATCTCTAGGGAACTGTGCAGCCACTGATGTTTCACCAAATATGTTGTGTAGTTCCCTAAAGATATTCACAGCTTTTTGTCAGAGATATTTATATAGGGTTTATGGCAGTCTGCACATTCATAAGTATGGGTAGTTCATAGCCCACTCTCATAACCTGGGGTCTACTGTATAGGTCTAAGCATCATCAATGTGTCTTCTGTAAATGGAACATTATGGTACTTTGAAGGTGCAAATATGTGATCTAGCATTTAAAGCTAGGACTCCACCTCTGCCTTAAGGTCCGCTTCTTGGCTATGTTATTTGCTTGATATGAACTGGGGATTTTGTGACCAGCCAAGCACTCCCTGACAGCTATTCTGTGAATGGGCAAGCCATGCCACCTGAATCCTTTTGTGAGAACACCATGTCAGCCTCTCAAAATTCCAGATTTGCCCACCGTTCCAAAAGGGGTGTGCAGATCATTACACAAAGGAGCATGACAGCACTTTTCTGCACTAAGGCAATTTCAAAAGCTCTTGACAAGAAGCCAACTTGGCTGAGGTGCTAGACTGTACCCATAAGTGACCTAATATTAAATCCAATTAAATCCTCCCACCCTATCTCTCTATTTCAGGGCATGTCACTGTGCCCCACTGTTTTAGTGTTACTCTGGCATCTAGGTGCCACAGACTTAGGTGCTCAGCAAACCTCTGGTCATGCAAGGCTCTGAATCTCAATGAGGCTTCATGAGATGTCTCCAAGGATAGATGTGCTTGGGAAACTACATGACATGAATCAAATTTGTCACTGGTTCCTAGAACTGGGATCTGTGATGGTGAAGGCAGAGCCTTTTTCCAGCAGCTGCTGCCATCAGAGCAAAGCTGTAGCTTTGGAAGGCTCAGCTCACATGTCCAGGCTGTTCACTTCGGTGAGACTTTTCATTTCCCTTTGGTGACATGTCCACTGGCCTTGCTCCCTGGAGCCCAAGTGCCGGGCCATTCCCTTGGTGGCTGTCCAACAGATTGACATCCCTGAATCTGCATGAGCTTCTCAGTGGTTTCTTTCTTCCTTCCTTTCCCCCAAACCTATCATCATCATCATCATCATCATCATCATCTGAAGAAGGTTGGGGAATTAAAGGTCTTTCATCAGCAAGTGTCATTTCTCAAAGGCACTAGTAGAAATGGTTTCACTGTGACTCTGTGTCTAAGGCTAAATTGTGCATATTTATCCTAGCTGAGAAGGATCATTAGATTATTATACCCCTTGCTCGCATGAATATGATAGTAACTTGTGCAATGAGCCTCTACCCTATTTTACGACATTATGGCACCGAGCATTTTATGCACAAATAGGGCAAGGCAGCAGAGTGCATGCCGGTAGTGCTGGGAGACATGCAACATAAATCAGACTATGTGTGCATAATTACAAGATAGCAGAACAGGTCCCAGGGGTATTTTCGGCATCGTAAAGCATTACATAGACCTACAGGCCCCTAAAACATTATCCTTTCCCATTTCTTCACTCTTAGGCACCAGACAGCTTTTGTCTGCAGGATGGCGCGGCGCAAGAGTGATGCGATGAATTACAACTGCATGAGTACTCTGTGTTTAATTGCAAAGCCACAATTTAAAGCACCCTCTGATTAAATTGCCCAAAGCTTCCCATCCTATTTGGTGGATAGTTGCTTAGGGGCTGAGTGCTTTCTTAGTGTTTATATCTGAAAGTCAAGGTGTCGTTCTGCCACCTGTTCTGAACTACTTAGTCCAGATAGCATGGCTTTTGTCTGCTATGGGCAGCAGGCAGTAACGGAAAGCACAACAAACCTTTAAACTAGCTGGATTGCTTCCACTGAGAAGCAAATGCCGTTTCCAACTCTGCTGTAGTAGGTTATATTGAAGAGAGCACAGAAAACACTGGCATTTATTTTATGTTGCTTAACTTCTGCTTAAATCAAGGTTGTATGTTAGTAAGACGAGATCACCACCAAATAAGTATTAAACAATATGGAATATAAGAGAGATATCTACTTTAAAAAAATAAAAAGGCGTGGGGATGATTCAGTCTCCCTTTCCGGGTCTGTCCCCTTCCCTGGTGGAATTTAGTGTGTGCAAAGCCCCACAAGCACCTTGACCCATGGCAGGCATGCATCGCCACACGGCTGCTGGCGATGGGCTGCGAGAAGCAGCCTCGGATGCATTAGGGTGAATTTCAAAGGGCAGACAGGAAACACCAGGGTCATTTAGTGGCATGTTGTTCATTCCAAGTTTCTATAACCTCTGCATGGGCCTAGGACCGACCAATTTTGCTTGTTTTTAAGAGAAAAGAGCACAGTCTGAGCTTCTGGAGCAGCAAAACTGCACTTTTTAAAATGCTTCCCCCCTTTTTTGCTGCAAAGCAGAGATGTTTGAAGAGGCTTGCAATGGTGGGTGGGGAAAGAAAGTTACTTTTTGAAGTTGCCCACTCCTGCAGTAGACAGTTAGCTCTGTCTATGTTCTTGGTTGGCTCTTTCCTCTGCTTAGGTGCCTACCTGCCGTATGATTTTTCCTCCTTCATTCTTGGTTTCTAGGCTTTGTTTTCTGTCCTGTGTTGGAAGAAGTCTTCCTGCATTCGTAATAGTATCTAGTTCTGGAATTTGAGTACTGATTATGTTTAAATAATGTATAATTGCATGAATCTGATGAGTTTTGATGTGGTGTTGAAGGGTCAAAGGGAACATTGTCTGTATACACCACATGCGTTGGTTTTGCTGACAAGAAGTATCTTGCTTTCTTTTGGTTCCTCTCCATCCCCTTTGCATTAAAATGCCAAGTGTTTCTTGATTCCCCCAAATAGGGAGGCTATTCAGGCTACGTATGCAACTGAACTATTCAAAGCAGGTTCTGTTGCTTAGTCTGTAACCCAGAATTTGCTTGGGCAAAGATCTGGTAAGACTGCAATCAGGTACCTTCAAACTTTGCATATGGCCAGGAGTTTATGATGGGCAAGTAAGTACAGAGCACTCCACACATGCCTGAAGACACCCTTCTTCATCAGAGCTGAACAAGCCCTCAGTGCTGAGGATTGAATGTAGTCATCCTTAGGCAAGAAGACGGAATCTTAGGGCTACTGTCTGATGGACCCAATCTCTCCCAGACTTAATTGATCACTCTGTGAATTATACTTTAACCCATTCTCTTAGTCACCATGGCAAATCAGTCCACATGACCAACTGGAGCTTTAAAGTAAACTCACCTTTTTACCTTCCTTCTTCCTGTGCAAAGTACAGCCAACAGGAGTCGGCTTCATGAAATGAACAAAGGTGTCAGGGCCTTTGTCAGGGCCTAAACAGAGTGAGGTGCAGAGTGGCTGCTTACGTAGTGCTAAAAGGGGAAAATGAATCTCTCAACAGGAAGATGAACAAGGAGACCAAATTGCATATCATTTATCTAGAGTAGTGTAGATGCAGGAATCATATTGAAAAACATAATTTGAATATAAATTCAAAAGATCTCACCATAATTAGAAGGACTGGTTAGATGAGCTAGCTGTGTGTCATCTCAGGTTGCTGTCCAGGTGCTTAATGTGGATGGACAACTCCAATGATACAGCATTTCCGCTTATTATTCTTTATATTTAAGCCTGACTTTATAAAGCTCATAAAACCCAGGACGGTTCTTTGATAACTCTTCAAGCAGAGCAGTGGCCACCCTAGCCAGACAGTTGATTTGGGATGTCACACAAGGGCAGCAAATGGTTAGTTAAGTTTATTGGTATAAATTTATGGACAGGAAGAAGTGCTTGTAGGAGTTTCTATGTCCAGTGCCAAAATAACTTGGCCAAACCATTGGCTTTGACTTGTGCAAGGGATGGAGGGAAGGCAGGTGTAATTTGCTGTTTTGCCATAGGCAACAAGAAGTCATCGGCTCACCTTTCCTAATTGCTACTGAAGGATGCTCCATGCTTATGCAATCCCTGAGGCTGATATGTGATGAGGAGACCAAAAACATGAGTAGAAAAACAAAATTTCAAGATGCAGAGAGCAAGATCTCACCACTGATTTTATTATTTATACTGTTCTTTCTCTTTGGCCTACTGTTTCTTCTGTGAAGGAAGCTAGCTGTCAGCTGGCTTGATTTATCCAATTTATTCATATCTATTCATTGGATAATGAGCCACTGGCATGTTTCAGGTATCTCATAACCATTATCCTCATTTCATAATTTACAGCAAAGGGAAATGTAATATAAACATTTCCCCAAATATTCATGCAGAAGATGCCTATTTTAATAAACTGAAATTGTTATCCTTAATTTGGTGTTCTGTAGTGAAATGGAAATCACTTGTATAATTACATCTAACTTGTTGCTCAAATGCAGAAGGATATTTGTGACATCTGCAAAGTGGCAACGTGGCCAGAAGTTTTATGACCTCTTATGATCTTTCCATGGGCTCCACTAATGATGTTGCCCCTACTGACCTCCTCCCACATAACGTAGGATTCTCGGGATTGCAAAACAATCTTCTGCCTTTCAGGAGTTCTGCATGAACAGTCCAATATCTCCATGTGGTTGTGGCTGCTCCCTTCCCCCTTCAGTGCTTCTGGGGAGGGCTGCACATGATGCTGGAATAGAGTGCTTGGGGTCATTGCTTTTGTCAGGAGGCTTTGTAAATGTTCTATGCATCACTGCTGATACTGGCAGGCCCTGTGGAATCCTGCACTGAAGGAACCCTCCAGTCTCTATTAATGCCTTCTCAAAAATGAGGCCTTTTTATCCCTTGTGGGAAGAGAAGGATGCACAGACAGGGGTGCGAGGCAATTAAAGAAAGCCTTGTTCAAGTGGGAGCTGTACCTGACATGAAGAGGGACCACTCTTTTCAATATTTCCAATACACTTCCAATAATCGAATTCAGACCTGGCTCACTTGAGGACTTCCTTCTTCCCTACATTCATCCCCACATATTCCAGACATCTTCTGAGGTGATATATCAGATCTCCTGGCCTTATGAAGTTAAGTAGGAGCTAGAAGGGCTAGAACCAGTTGTAGCTACCATGGGGACTGCTCTTCCAACAGAGATTCAGTTGTTCCGAGATATGGTTAGGTATCCTACCTTATAGAGGTCAGCCGTCAGTTTAAAGGAGCCCTCTTTTTGATGGTTTGCCTAGTCTAAGTCTGGTTTAACAACTAAGTGTCCTAAGGAGGGAGAGCCAGGACTGGCCTTAAAGATGCCCATCCACGGTTAGGATAGCAGATGGAGCAGGCACACAGCTTAGCTCTTCAGTCTTCTCCATAATTGTGAAGTGTATTGCATATATATTTAAAGTTTTGCTGCTATTTCAAAATGTGTACCCTATATGTATATATTTGCATATTTAAATACCAAGCAATTTGTGGTCAATTTTGTCCTGTTTTGGGTGAACTCCTCTTCTTATTTTTTAGAAATCCATAAACAATCATCCTACTTTGGTTACATGGTTTAATAGTCATAGGCTTAAAAAAAAAAGCTGTTATGGTTAATGGCTATGCTTCCAAACTTTTTTCAGTTCTAAAGATGGTTTTAGCTAATGAGGAATTTATCTGTTTGCTACATTGAGTTATCTCAGGGATATAAGCTTTTGAAATGGATACATAGTTAATAATTATGCCCCTTTCTGAAACGATACTGAGATTATGTCTTGAACCAGCACCCCAAACCATTGTCATCAGTGGATCTTGATCTTGTGTCCTCTGAAGAGTGTCTGGAGTCACCAGGAGAAGGCTGAGCCATGGAAAGGCTTCATGGGACTTCTCTGTGCCAAGGACGGTATTCGTCCGAGGAACCCTAAGGGTTCCATTGCCATCCCCAGATTCTCAAGACTTGGGCCATGAAGACACACATATGCCATAACTACTCCCACACTGCCACAGACCAGGCTCTTTTAAGGATCAAAAGTGTAGAGCGAAGCAACCTGAAGAACAGTAAATTTGTACTTAAGCCTTAGTCTTGCTCTGATCATTGCTGAGACAAATACAAACTGTTCTGCCTGGCTCCCAGTCCCAGCAGTACTTAGAATTTTATATAGTGCTGATCTCTTTTGGCTTTGCTTCTTGAGAACCTGAATCCCACCTGACTCCTGCTCAAGTTCTGGTCCATAACAGAACCCTGCAATCAAGTGGCTTCATTAAGCCCAAGAAGAACCCATGGCCTGCAACAGTGCAGGTTAAGGTGGCCAAAGGACAGAGCCCCTGGACCTTTGAGGATTGCAGAGAAGAGGGAACTTCAGCAGTTTTAGCTAGTTATACTGAAATTTGCTCTTCCCCACCAGTATTAAAAGTGCAAGAGTCCTTGTCTCTTTTGCTGTTGTCTATTCCAATTTGAAATGTGAAAAATGGGGAAAAAAGCCACTCGGCTGCCAATATGCAGATCTGTGGCCAACTTTCACTCCACAGTCTGCTTATTTGCGGACTCATGATACATGAAAATGTGTTCGCACAAATTCATACTCTCAGACAAATGCAAATTGGCAAAAATGTGCAAATTCTCCCCTTAAGAGATAGTGTCATTCTCTAGCCTAAGCAATCCATTTATTTTTGAATAATATTTTTTATTCTGTTTATTTTTCTTCAGCTAACTTAACACACAAATATCAATATCAGTAATAATGGTGGACTCCTGTGGACTCTCTGCAATCTGGGAAAGCTGGCACACTGTGGAATCCATGGGACAGATTCCAATTTCATTTGAATTCACTGCAGATTTCTCCAGCATCCCTAACTCTAGCACAGGATGCTGATTAGCTTCCATGCCAGCTGCAGCTTCTGACATTCCATGCCAATGTGAGGGATGTCTCTGAGAGAATCCGAGAAAAATCTCTTTAACATCTCTTGTATTTGGGAGTGCATATGGGTGGGGAGAAATTTGTTTGCTTGCTTTTAAAGTGAAATTACCTCATTTTGCACTTCAAAACCAAAATGTAACCCAAAATATAGTTATCCTTCAAAATTCATACTTCTCTGAATTCTTTGGTGGAGTTCTCCAAAAAATGTGCAGAAACATCCATATACTGGGGAAAACGATATTGAATTAATATTAAATATTGTCAATATTTTATTTATTTATTTAAAGTTTTTATTTGCCATCCAGTGCTGAAGTCCTGGATGGGTTACATAGACAAACATACTTAAAATGCACATATTAAGCCAAATGCATATAAATGCGTGTCTAAGGAGACTATGAACAAAACACTTATGAATTTTCAGTGTTAACATTTCAAATTTATGACTGAACATTTCAGTTTGAGCTGAGATTAACATGAGAATGAAAAATGAGAATCCAAAATACTGTTCAGGTGTTCCACTGAAGATGTGAGGGCTTAAAGTGGGAAGAAGGATGCAGAGACAGGTGCTGGCCTGCTCTTTTACGCTTCCAGGTATGCAGACCCTCCCTTTCAGTTCAGATCTCCCCGTGTTGAATCAGGAATATCTGAAGGCAGTTTCCTCATTGGTGCAGAGATCTCCTTACCTTTAAGTGAGCAAAAGTGGACCTCCTGTCCAAACCCAGACAGTTCAACTTCAAAAGCCTGAACATATTTTAAGTTCTGGTACTTACTCTCTGGAATGCATTGCCAAGGAAGATTTAATGGAGAGATGCAAAATTTTATGAAAAGTTCTCTGGTCCACTCAGGACATGCATGAAAGAGATCTAGTACCTGCTGGTCTTTTCCCTAATACTGATAGCCATGTAGATGAGTGCATTTCCTCCCATAGGCTGAAATCTATAGCCCAAAAGATGCTTCAAGGGCTGGAATTGGCAGCTCTGCAACTAACAGGTACCAGTGGAGGTGAGTGAAAGTGTAGCATCCCAGACTAGTTAAATTATTTTGGCACCTGAGCCAGAACATTGTACAAAACCCCGTCCCACTCCTTGGAAGTAAAAGTACAAGATAAGCAAGTAAGCAAATAAATGCATTATATTTTGCAGCCCTTTTCATCCATCCAGATTCATACATCTCACTCAGGCTAGGGTAGCGTTAGTCCCAAGAGGAAGAGAAGAGGAAGGGAGAAACTGCTGGGGAGGGTGGAAGAGATTCCTGTGTGCGCAAGAGGGAGGGAGAGAGGAAGGGTAAAAAAGAGAGCCAAGTCTTTTCCACTGTTTGTGTTGTTCTCCATCCCTCCATCCATGAAGAGATACTCCAGATTTTTTTAATAATCTAAAATGTGGACTCTTGGATCGATGAAAACTTTTGACACAAGACCCAAAGCAAGCCCCCGAGAACAACCAAGCATCCATCACTTTGCAGAGAGCGAGTGAGCATGTGAATAGCAACATTTTCTGTTTATTAAAAACTGATGCTATCTCACAAAAGGTTGGGGGTGGGGAAACAATAATGAAATGGCAAGCATTTGTTGCGCCTCTGAAATCAGGTGGTCTGTTAGAGACAGAAATCATGCAACTCACTGTGTTCCTCAGTTATTATTTGTTGATATTCCTTATCATGTCTGTCATTACATGCAGTGCTTATTATTTTTTTCAACAATGGCTCTGTTCCTGTTTTCCTTAAAAAAACCCAACCAAACCAAACCCAACATCACAAAGATTGCTGAAATGATGGATGGCCTTGACTTATGAAAATGGATAGATGTGCAGGTTTGGAGTAGGAGGGATTGATTGATGATGGACACAATCTGCTGGAAATGTCTTCCATTCCAGCCCCATTGAAATGAATCATGCACAGTCCTCTGCCTCCAAGTTATTTTGCAACTAGTGCAATAGGAGCCATAGGAATATATGAGAAATTGATTTCAGTTTCTTTTGAACCAGAATTTAATCAGCATGCACCTCCCAGACTAAAATGTGGACCTGAATACTGTCTGTGACCTGGGTTTGAACATTTCAAGACTGCATTCCACAGCTCAACTGCAGAATTATGTTCAAAATGTGTACATTTGAAAATGTGCATGAAAATGTCTATTTTTGAAAAAAATCACATAAATACAATGTAAGCAATTTAGATAAATATTGACAAAAATGCACACACATTTAAAAATGCAGTGTCCCTTGCCCAGTGTGCAGATACAGATGCAAGTCAGGTTAAGCTCTGAGGTGAAAGTCAGAGAATTTGAACCTGAAATTTGAGTTTTGTGGATTCACACTTCCCTAATTACCTAATCTTTTGGACAGATGTGTTTCTTCAGTCAACTGAAAAGTATTGATTATTATTAATAATAATTTGTGTAACATCCAATAGCCAAAGCTCTCTGGGTGGTGAACAAAAGTAGTAAATACAATTAAATATCATAACATTAACCAAAAATAACACCATATTTTGGCAAACAAGTAAAACCAGTCCATACTATGATGCTTGCCGAAAACCAGCTGGAAATCCCCCCACCCCCGCTGCCTCCTTTGAAGTTGGGAAATGCCTCAGCAAAGAGGGTGGTCTTGACCTGGGACTGAAGAGATGACAACGTTTGTGCTGGTGGCCTTGGGGAGATGAGCTTTATCAGTGGACACAAATGCCCCTGCCTCTTCCAAGCTGCACTGCAGGGCCTTGCCACCTATCTTTACTTGGGGACACATGCAATGCTTAGTCTCCTATAAATGAGTATACAAACAATGTTTCAGAATAAGGGATTTCAGTAACTTGTTCACAGAATATTTCCAGCTGGTTGTGGTGCTCACAAGCTAACTGTGAGCCGGAATCCAGGCATAATCACTTCCCATTCCTAAGAGTCCAAATTACACCTCTCTTCAATTAAGCTGAATGATGCTACTAAAATGTAGCCGCCTCACCAAACTGTGTTGGTTATCTCTCCCTTGGTCTGCCATCATGATAAACATAATATTTTCAGTTTTCAAACATTTGCTTTAAAATAGGCATTTTTCAGCGGGGAATTTTTTTCTCATTTTCTTTATTATATTTTTAGTCTACTCCACAGCAAAAAACCTCTCTGGGTTGGCTGGATGATAAAAAAAGAATAAATATAGTTCACAACAATAATTAGTACAGGAAATATAAAATACATAAAAACAGCAATTCCTGTAGTGTATGGGGATATTGAAAGTGTGAAATCAAGAATCTAAAATCTAAAATGCCAGATACTAAAAGGTAATACTATGGGCACCAAGCAAACCCACTGCTCAAAATTCACCCCTGCCCCTCTTGCTATCATTACTGCTAAGTTCCCCAAATTAGGCACCCAGTGAGGTACAGTAGACATCAAATACACTCCCAGAAAGCATCCAGAATGGTGCTATCCATTCTTTCCTGACCTTCCAAACACCATGGTCAAACTTTACTGCAGCAAACATCTTTTAGTGTTCTTGGGATTCAAAGGAATTTGAATGAGTTCAGAGAAAGGCAACTCATGTGATTAAGAAACTACAAATTGAATCATGTGAAGAAAGATCGAAAGAACTAGTTATGCTTAATCCTGATAAGACTGAGGAGGATATATCATTTTTTTGAAATGTCACACAGAAGGCGAGTACAACTTGTTCTCTGTCATCTGCAGGGCACAAAATACTGGGCTTAATGAATAGGATGGCAGATTCCAGCGGAACACCAGGAAAACCTTCTTCATTGTCAGAGTAGTCAGACAGTAGAACGAACTGCCTAGAGTGGTGGTTCTTTGTCTTGAGTGTCTACCCTTTGTCTAGAGTGGGCTCTTTGTCTTGGAGGTCTTCTGGCAAAGACTAGACAGCCATCTGTAAGGGATGCTTTAAATTGGATTCCTATTCTAAGCAGAGGGTTGGCATTGATGACCTAAATGCCCCCTTCCCATTCTATGATTCTGTGCTCTTTACAGACTGAAAAAGCTGTTCATATCCACAGCAATGTGGAAGCAGCAGTGAAGTTCAAGGAATAAGAACGCTCGGGCAAGCATGGTACTGTTTCCTCAATTTTCCATCATACCTGAAAGGGGTGCTGAAAACTTACTGGAAAAGGGGAACATTTTCCAATCTAACCGAAAAGGACAAGGAAGAAATGTGAATCGTTTTGGCTCCACCCTAATTCCCACTTCTTCAATGGCCAAATCACTGATTGTAATGAAGATTTTGATTCTTTGTTCCTATTGTAGGCCCAGCTGCTGCAGAAAGAGTAGTTACAATTGGATATTTTTTCTGCAAAGTATACACACTAAATTTCTTTTATTTATTCAGAATCTTTATTGATCCAGTCAGGAGACTATTGTGCAACTATCGCTTGCTTCTTCCCCTTTTAGTTTTACTCTGAACTTAGAGTTTTGCATTGTTGTAGAGATAACAGTCTAATAAGTATACAAAACTCAGTACAAAATGAGCCCTTTCTCTCTCCCTTTTTAAAAACATCGTATTATTTCATTGCAAATGAACAGCTTTAGTGATAAAATGTTAATATTAATAATTACTCTAAATGCTTACAGTGCACTGCATTATGGAAATGAAGTTGGGAATTTACTCTAATTAATTGATTTTTAGTGCTTATGGCAACTAAAAAAATGAGATTCATGGAAATTGTGTCTTTCGTCTGCTGAGTAAGCTGCACCACTCATTTTGAGCTAATGTAGTTTAGTGGCCAAGACGGCTTGCACTGGATCTTGGAGGCGCCTTGCTAAACTCTTAGGTCAAACCTGGACACTTCACCATGTGTCAGCCATAGCTTCCCATAGCTCAGTGATATAGAATCACTTTCAGCTCAAGGACTAAACTCCATTTCAGAAAGACCCTTTGGGGCAGGATTTTAGTAGTGAGCAGGTCCATAAGGAAAAGGAATAGGGAAAAATCCACTAAAATGCCAGCATTAAAGAACAGAACACTTTTACTGTGAGTAACTAAGCTGTAGGAAAGGCATTTCACTGCTTTCACTTGTTGGGGAAACTTTAAAAAGCTGTCACAGACCAGCACCCTAAACCACCATCCTCAGAGGATTCCAACCCTCATCCTTGGAAGAGGCTGTGGAGTCAGCAGAAGTAGATTCAGCCACAAAGACATCAAGATACTTCTCTCTGCCCAGGGACCTGTTCTCCAAAGGAACCCTAGAACGGCTTTCTTGTGTCAGAGAAGGCTCCATTGCCTTCCTCACATTATGAGGACTGAGACCATGATGACGCAGACATGGCCATTCCCACATTGCCACAGTCTGAGGTTGCTAAAGACCAGGCTCTTTTAAGGATCAAAGCCTCAGTCAGCGGCAGCTAACCAGCCTGACGTAGAGTAACTTCATATTTAAGCCTCAGCCTTGGTTTGATTGTCTGATCAGTCCTGCCCGACTTCCAATCTCAGTAGTACTTGGAGCTTTCCATGGTGCTGATCTCTTTTTGCCTTGCTTCCTGAAGAAGCTGACCCCTTTTCAAGGTTTGATCCCCCAGAGAACCCTCCAACCCACGATGAAGTTGTGGGTACATATCTAGATGCCTTTTATCTGTGCACTCAGACATTGTCTTCCTTGCATAGAATTCTCTAGCTGCATACCTCTACACAAAAACTGTGTAGATGAGAGCCATCCATGGAAGTAAGCCCTTGCCATCTTCGGTTTATCTAGAGTTGTGGCATAGTGGTAGAACAAGCAGAAGGCTCTGGGTTCATTCTCTAGTAACTCTGACTCGAGCTGGGGAAGATCCCTGCCTAAATTTACAGTGTAGGTACCAACATGCTTCTTCACCCCAACACCGTATGTCAGTACATCGGGCCTGTCCAGGAACAGCCATGTTTTGCATCAAGACCAACCAGATATCCTCTGCTGCTGTTCTTCCCTGCATCTGGCATTTAGAGTCCCCTAATCCTGGAGATCAGCTGTGACATCTGGATTCCTGTGGCTATATGGCTAAAGAGCTTTGGTGTAAGCCTATTCATAGGTTCATATGTTTTCAGGAGAAACTCTGAATGGATAGACCCATTTTTGCCCTGCTACTGTATTTCAAGAGATATTCATGATCCTGGCTCCATTACCGTCACCCTGGAACTCTGCCATACATATTGTTTTGTGGCTCATAACTCTAATTCTAATTGAATTATTTATTGTAGGGGAGCATTTTAATTACGGTTGCTGTGAATAAAAATAATTTACACTTGTTGCCAAGGGGGATTTTCACTGAGCTATAGTTAAATTTCAGATTGTGGCAGCCTTTCACGGTGGCTATCTGCCTTAATGCTCCGTGGGCCATTTAGATTCAGCAGCTGCAAACAATGATGCCAAAATTTCACAGGAAAGGCTACAAACAGCAGCAGCTTGAGGACAGGACATGAAGTATATCATCATGGCATCCCATGCGATTCTAGCCTGATCAAAAAGGATGTAATATATGTAGCATGTTTGATGGGCTTCTTTTTTTCTCCTTTTTAAAGAGGAAGGACCCTTTTTGTTGCAACAAACAACCAAGTGCTCAAAAGTGCACCACTACTGAAATAAAACCACAGAAATGTAATAGACATACATTATGCACATTTTATGATGCAGCAGGCTGGTATGCATGGAGCATGTGCATGGAATAAAATGAAAATATGCAGTGACTGAAGGCTAATCAGACCCACAAATATATGCATATGTCCAACAACTGCAATGCACACATGTTGGAACTGGATTAAGTGACAATTTCTGAAGCATCTCTCTCTCTCTCTCTCTCTCTCTCTCTCTCTCTCTCTCTCTCTCTCTTCAGGATAACCGCGGCCAACATTTTTGTTGACAAGCAAGATGGTTGGCCATGGCATCTATTAATATGTTTTAATGCTGTGAAACCTCACTTCCTTGCTTCTCACCATCTTTCTATTTGCTTGCCTTTTTCTTTTTCTATCTGCTCTCTCTCTCATTCTCTCTCTCTCTCTCTGGTCTGTCTGTCTGTCTATTCATCCATCCATCCATCCATCCATCCATCCATCCATCCATCCAGGAAAATACCATACAGACAAGAGAAGCAGAGTTTAAATTGACTACCTGAGGAAGACAAAGAATTTTGTCTGTTCCCCATTTTTAAGTGAACCAACCCAATGCAATGCAATTCCCAGGTCAAAAAAAGGCATACAAAATGTGAATATTAGAGAAAGTTGCATACAAAGTGCATACATTTGAGGAAAAGGCATACAAAAATGAACACACATTTGTGTAAGTTCAGATTTTTTATCTTGTTTTTAAAGTTGCAGAGTGATGAAGTAATTGGACCAAATGAACTTACAGCTGAGTAAGATTGAAACTGACATGGATGAGAAATAACCTGATTTGTCCATCCCGAAACTCAGCATCAAAATCTAAGTAGAGCGGACCTGGGGAGGACCTTGGACTTGCAATCATTTTAGTTCTTTAATGGAAGGCTGTGGTTGAATAGGATTTGGAGAGATTTTATTACATTAAATGTAGAAGAGTTACTTTAATAGTACTTTTGGAAAAGTAAAATGGATTGGAATGGTAGTGCTGGGCAGATATATAGCACAGCAGGTAGAAGTTTATGGCGGGAATCCTATTCACCAAGGAACGACCACATGGTGACTAGGGCTACCGGTGTGCTGCCATCACCTCCTTGGTTCGCACCAAGGTGCTTGGTATCTTCTACTTTACTTCATTTCTAAATTAGTAAACCCAATGTATTCTGTGGGCACTGAAAAGCATGGGCTCAAATGAGCTGTTTAGTGTGTTGCAGATAAGACTGTACCTTGGCTATGTACTCAGTCTTCTGTGCAAGATGTTGCACTGGCCTTCGAGGCCAGCCGTTAGACCCACAGCAGTTGTTTTGTAATTGTGTCCATGGCAGAGTGTCAAATTGCCAAATGTGACCACCACTCTGCAGTGGCGTCTTGCTCTTGCTACAGATTTTCTCCCAGGTGAATCTGGTTGAACTTCATGGGACTTCTAAGAAGACAGGAGTTGGATTGTGGTGGTCGGCTGCAATCTTGAACACACTTACGTGGGCCTAAGTCTCACTGAAGTGAGTATTCAGGCATGGATGAGGTTGAGCAGACATATGCAAGGTTGCATCCTGAATGTCACTTAAAACTGGTATTGCATTCATCAGAAAATGTGTTAAATGAAAAGATATCACAACTGCAAGAAAATATTTTCTGCTAGATTTTCCATTGTGTCTTGATTCTCTCTTCCATACACGTTTTCATCCAAAAGAAAACAAAATTAGGTGCATTTGCATCTCTGGCTGCATTGTTTCAAGCTTGAGGCCATTTAAATTAATTTTTATGTACTGCATTGAGTTTGGTAAAATATTTAGTACTGCTCTAATAGTGTAAAGCATTAGACTGTAATTACACCAACATAATACAGAGACTAATAGTTCTGTTGGAACACAACTGTGATGCATGATTGCCCTATTATTATATCCATTTTGAAGCAATGTGATTATTAAAAAAATTAATCACTGTTACAGTCTTGATTTTGTTACATGTTGTAATAAAAAGTAGGCATTTAACAGTTATTTTCAGCCTCATAGGAGAGAAAAGGTGGATAATTTTTCATGCCTCTTAAAAGCATTGTCCTTGAAGAGCCACTGGTAAATGAACTTTAGAACATGAATGGTCTATTCCTATGACCCATGCCTGGGAAAGTTAGAGTGGGGACAAGCACCGTTCAGGTTTTGTTTTTACTACTTTGCTCTTAGTAGAAATCTGCTAGCCACAAAGCAGTCACTGGTGCAAAAGGTATACACCTAGGGCATTCCTGTGCCTCCATGGACCATGTACACTTGGGCTGATCTCCTCCTATTGTCCTGTCCCCTTTCTGACCTATCCAAGGCCTCCCAGGTTGCTTGTGTGAGCTTGGAGAGGAAGCAGCTATGATGGTTTCTGTAGGAGCCATGATGGGCAAGGGAAAGGATTTATGATGGCCTGATATCAAGGCTTCCCTCTAAGGTTGTAGGGGTTTCTATAATCTCAGGAGGGAGAATCCAGCATAGATTTTAGGACAGGGCTCCACGAGGGATGCAAGAGGGCAGGGAAGATGGACAGATTGTCACAATTTGGCCCTGCGATTCTGGTTTGACAGCTCTGCGGTGGTGTCAACTCCTTTTGTGCAAGTTGAGCTGGCCCATGCAACCTGTGTCACTAAGACAGGCCATGGCATGTGCATTTTAAATGCTAAAGAGATTTGAGCAAATCATGCCATGTGCACTATTTGTATAAAAGCAAAGCTGAGAACAATGCTGTTCCAGCATGCTTTACACAAGCTGCACTTGAACTATGTAGTTTTCAGTTTGAACAAAAAGTACAAATCAGCACAAATCAAATAGTACAAATAGTATAAATCAGTAAATTTGCAAATGGAATACATTTAAGCAAATGGTGCAAACAGCACACATTTCCTTAGTGTTTAAACAAACCAAAATAAATACAAACGGTGACCCATGAGACAGAAGATGATGTGGGATTAACTACTGTACAATTACTTTGTCAGAATTAAAGAATATTGTGGCAGGAAGTTCTTCCAAGTAAAACAGCAAAGGTGGATGTAGCTCACAGTCCTTCCAGATACAAATCATTCTTTGCAATCTCAGCGTTTCAGTTAACCAGGTCAGCCTAGTCAGCTTGGCACCGATGGAGACCAATGCAACTCTGGACACCCTTTGTGGTGTCTGCCAAAATGCCCAGGCCCTTCCACTCTTATTTTAATTTTTTTAATTAATGGATTTTTCTTATTGGCAGCTGATATTGGTTTGCAATTAGTCTGTTAGTGCTAAAAACTGTGGATTCAAGGCAGCCATGTAGTGTTTTGATGCTCAGGCCTCACCTCTGCCTTGTGTCCAATCTTTTGGGTTACTTTGATTTCCATGGCAGCTTCTCAAACTGTCACATCTGCCTGTGGTTCCAATAGTTGCTTACCTTTGACTTAAGCAATATTATTTATGGAAAGGGGGTATTTTATTGTAGCTATTGTTAGGCAATTGTCTGAAATCCTCACTAAACCACCCACAAATTTTGCAAACCACCCAGAAATCTGCCAATAAATCCAGTTCTACCTCCATGTCCTGTACAAAGGACACTCCAATCAGGAAGTTAGGAACACATCTATATTCTTCCTCCCTTCCAAGACTAGGAATAACTCTTCTGAGTTCATCCAGATACCACCAAGTTCAGTGCTACCCATTGACCAAACCATGAAGTAGTGCTACCCACTCAATTGGTAAGGGGGCCAGCAGAGCTAAGGACTCCATGCTCACAAACAAAGTGCCTTGATCTGATCCAGTCTGTAAGTAGAATCTGCATTATGCAACTGAACTACCTTGATTAAGAAACATGTACTGCTTAAGTAAACAGTGAATTGCTCCCAAGCAAATGACAGAATTAGAAAGCAATTTTGCACAAACAACATACTTTAAAAAATACCTGAGAGAAAAGTAATTTCTCATGCTAATAGCCTTTTAGAAACAATAATTTAAAACAAGAATTCTTTTTACTTAAACCATTCTGTTATTTTCTATTTGGCAAAGTGGGTTGCTACTAATATAAAATGCATTTGCTTCACCCAGGATTGCAAATGTTAAGGTATTTTGACTATCAGATCTTTGTGTGGAATCTTGTGCTTTAGCCTATCTGCAAATGAGCAGTAAATCATTGTAAATGAGCATCACATTAACCTCTGTTCCTCTTGGGAACCTGTTGTGCCACTCTCAACATTGCCTACACTAGTTTGCTCAGTCACCAAGCTCCATGACTTATTTAAGCGGGGGGAGTTGGCAGTACATGCCAGAACATGTCAGCAGCCATTTTGAGTAGCTCACAGTAGAGGTTGTCATGTTTTTTTGCTGAGCAACCCTCATGTAACCACTGCCACGGACTAGAGTTGGTTTGAGGGTTGTTCAGTCATCAGACAATGCCTTCCACCCAGGTTCAGATAACACAGATAACTATGGCATCCCCGCATCAGTGGCTGAATTTTCAAAATGGCTACTAGTACACATCCCAAATGACCATGGCTTAAATAAACCATAGTAGACTGCAGTGATTACGAGAACCTAGTCAATGCCATCAGAAATAGTCTTCTTTTACTCTTAGTCCCAAGAGATTACTACCAAGATCACTTGATGCACATTAATTGTCCTTTGAAATAGAAGATTCCAAGGACTGGAGGGAACTTGGAACAGCCAACAATACTGGTCCGATGGCCCAGCCCATGTGCTGTCCAGGGGGCGACAGTGAGAGCAACAGTCAGGCAGTCCCAGGCCAGTCACATGGAGGCCACAAGTCACAAGCTGAGATAAGTGAAGAAGAGTTTGTTGTGAGAGGGCTGAGGTCAATGCCATAAATTTGACATTGTGAGGAATAGGCAGTAGCCTAATCCATAAGTAGGAACCTGCAGTTTCAAAGTGCTGAGCAAAGATGTCACGATCAGAGTTTTGACATACCATTTCCAGTGTCAGTTCTCTTTCAAAGCCAGCCTTTTATGTTGGCTTGGCTGAGCTGGCCATTACCCATAGCTGCTTGTGGTCAGCAGCTGCATGCAAGCGCCTGCTCCTGAATGGAGGTCTTTCAATCTATGGGGTGGCCTTAGCTTGCAGTTGGGCAGCCCACTTCTCTTTGAGCCAGTGCCTCTCTCCAGAGCTGAGAGATACTTCTTCCTCTGGCTCTGATGTGGCAGAGTTGGGATATGAAGGGTCTGTTGGAGTGTTCTACTGCTGATGTCTGGCCAGCTTTGTCCTGAACCCTGCAAATGGATGAAGTCCCCTGTGTCAAATACAGGTTGCCCCCAGCTGTTGAACCTGTATCCTGTCCCAGAAGGAAGTCACTTCTCTTCTGGCGGGGGGGGGGGGGGGGGAGGTGTCTCTCTTCTGGAGTCTTTCAGGAAAATTGTGGCATGTGCTTCTAGCAGAGCTTGTGCCCCTTCTCTGCAGAACTCCTGTCAGCTTCTCCCACATGATTCGGCAGAAGAAAGAGGGGAACTGGTTGGTAACTTAAGTATTGCAGAAAGAGAGGACAAAAGAAGGAACAGATCTGTATACATTTGCATACGATAATATATAAGTGCACATGCATACTGAGAAATAATTGCTGCAAGTTAAACAGAAATACAAGATGACTTACTGTAGCGAGGAAGTGTCCGCTTCACTATTGTTCTGAATATTAGCAGTAGACCTCGTCACAGGGTTACTATAACTTATTTTCTCCCAATGCAGTCCCCAAACCTCCAGCAGGTGTTTATTAGCAATCACACTTCAGTTCAGGGGTGTTGCAGGCATTTGAAATGTCATCAAATACTGGAACAAGCCCTTCATATTCACACAGTCCCTTGAAGTAATCGCAAATGAACCCTTGAAGAGGACTAAGGGGAAAACAAAACGTGAGGATTACTTGTGCGTTCATGATTCATGAAGTTTGTGGGTGCTTTGCAGGACACAGTTACCCTTCGGGGCTTCTCCCATTCTTTGCCACCACCATAGTGCATGTGCATTTTCCTAACAAGGAAAACATGGCATTTCCATGAAAGGTGGAATAAAACCTCAGTGCATTTGCACTATTCCACTTCTGGATTCTTTGTGAGATTAAGATTGGCACTACCTCCTGATTATGCAATCATAATTTTTATTTAAGTGGCATTTTAACTGTTAATATTATTGGATTTTATCTGGCCAGGGCGGCTTATTTTATATTGTATTTTTGTATTTTAATCTAATGTTTATATTTTTTTAATTTAATGATTATAATTATTTTAATTAATTGTTGTAAGCTGCCCCGAGACTTTGGCGAATGGGGCGGCATAAAAATATGTTAATAAATAAATAAATAAAATAGATTATTTAGAAAGGCAAAGAAAGAAAATTTTCAAAAAACAGTCTGTCTAACAAAACTGTTCTTAATCACACAAAGAATACAGATGTGGAAGCCTTGGTAAAGTGGTTGGTTAAAAGCTTCAGGTAGAAACCCCAACATCTCACCTCGCATATGTTCCACCCTTTCACATCCAGACCCAGAAATGGAAGTAAAGAGTTAGTGTCCCATTTCAAGGCTCCTTTGTTATATCCACAGTCACTATTCTTCTTCAGTATAAATAGCTGTGCAGACTGTGGAATGTGTAGTATTACTTATTGAAATATTTTTGTTTGTATTATTTTTTCCACAAATCATAAGCTTCTATGGCTGCAAGTCTTCAAAGCAAATATAAAATGATCTAAAATAGATTCTGTTTTTATAAGATTAAGTTTATAAACTCTGTTATCTAGAAACTTTGGGAACAAAGGTGACTGACTGTCTCCAAGGTTTGCTAACAGCAGGGAAGGGGACATAGGGGAGGAGAGAAAAAGAAGGAGAATTTTGCAAGTTTTGATTTCCAGGTCACATTTATTAACTTCTGAATTAGGAACATTTCTTACAATTTATTTATTGTCACCACGAGATTGTCTATGTGAAGAGTAGGCAATGTCAGGTAGGGGACTTATGTAAGCTGAGTTTATTTCCATGCAAGAAGAAAAAAATGGCAGGATGTGAGATGATGGTGATGATAATGATAATGGTGGTGGTGATGATGATGATGATGATTTTCCTCTCAGTTTTCCCCAACCTGCAGCACCATATATATATATATATATTCATTCAGTCATTCATTCATTCCTAACCAGCTATGGAGAAAAATGTGAAAATGAGTTTCTTTGCAAGCGCTTTTTTTTTTTTTTTTACCTTTCTGATGCTCCTTAGTTTCCATGAAACATTAAAAAAGGTCAACCTTAGCTCAGGCTGAATTTTGCCCACCTTACAGGAATTGCTTACAGAAAACCATGGTTCGAAGTTGTGAGTTGGGTGATTATCCATATAGGTGTCAAAGGTATCACCTGAGTCTGTCGACTGATGCCAGAAATGTCACTGGCATCCAGATCCCATGCTATGTTTGCCTACACTTGCCCAAGCTGGGAAAAGTGGGGTCCAGGAGTGTGGGGGAAAATGAATTGTGCAGGCTGGCTAGTCAACATTGCACTCTCTTAGGCTGTAGGACTCTCCAGATTAATTAAGACAGTATGAAGACATGAAGAACACATCCTTGTGAGGATGTTCTCATTAATCTTTGATGGAAGGTGCTGTGTGCATGTACGGGGAGGGGGTTTCCTTCTGCTTGTTTGGTCATGCACGGTTCTGAGCATGTAAACATTTGCATTTTAACTCTGTGGAAATCATGATGGCACCATCATTCTGTGAGAAATAGTTTGGAGTGTCTTCTCCTGCCCTTATGCTAAACATGAAGTCTTGGGAATAAACACCATCTGGTTGTAGGAAAGGACACAATATTATAAAGTAAAACTGAAACAACAGACATCGGTAACCATGTGTGTGCCCAGCCAATCCCTTCCTGACCATAACCAGCTTGTTAATAGTGGAAGAAAAGATCCAGCCGGACGCATCAGTCCAAACGGGCCCTGGGGTCAGACTTGTCTGCCATTACTTTCCACTTGCTGAGGGCCCTGGGCCTTGTCCATGTATGTTTATGTTAGGCATAGAAGATCCTTAAATTCACAATCATGACACATACCTGTGTGTGTGTGTGAGAGAGAGATTGCACAGTTGGATTATCTGGGGACATTCCTTTAAGGAAGTCTTTCCCAGTGTGATGATCTCCAGATATTCTCTCCAGAGAGCCAGTGTGGTGTGAGACCCAGTGTGGCGTAGTGGTTAAGAGCACGGGACTGGGATTCAGACAACCTGGGTTCTAGTCCCCACTCGGCCATGGAGCCAACTGGGTGACTTTGGGCGAGTCAGACTCTCAGCCCAACCTACCTCACAGGGTTGTTGTTGTGGGGATAAGATGGAGGAGGAGAATGATGTAAGCTGCCTTGAGCCCTTTGTAGGAAAAAGGCAGGATATAAATTGATAAATAAATAAATATTTTGGAGAACAACTCTCATTGAGCCCAGCTAGTATAGGCAATGATCAGAGAAATGGGCTAGTGTGGTGGTTATAATGTTGGACAGGGACTTGGAAGATCTGGCTTCTAGTCCCTGCTGGGTGGCTTTGGATCAGCTGGTAGATGTCTGTCTAATGTACTGTTGAGAGGATAAAAAGGAGAGAAGAAATACAGAAGCAAAAAATCGGGTATAAATGTAATAACAGTAATGCGAGTTGCAGTCCAAAACATCTGGAGGATGGACAGACTGGCGGCCGTAACATGACGGTGCTGGTAGAAGTTATCTAGTGGTGCCAAATACAGTACCAGTAAGATGAACTGTGGTTAAATTAGCTCAGAATTCTGCCTCCCATTTAATAGGAGGTGCAGGGAGAATGCTAGAAGGTGGTGTGGTGGCTCTGAGACAGAGGGAGAAAAGGAAGGGAAATGAAGGTTGACTGTATTATAATGAGCAAATGGAGCATATTGATAGTTCCTTGCCCTGAAATGATCTTGTCAGCTTTGACAAGAGTCTTAAATAAAGACTCTTCTTAGACACTCGGCATAGTCAGAATCATTGATGTGTTTATCCCAGCATCCTTTATTTCCTCTTGTGTTTTGAATAAGCCCTTCATATTTAATATATTTCTCATGTGGGAGGATAAATGTTACATACATCCTAAATAATTGTAATAACTCCAGCATGTAACTTCTCTCTAGAACACACACACGCTCTCTCTCAGTGCCTCCACTATTTGGATCTGCAATTAACCCCATGCTTTGGCATCAGCTAAAATTATATTTTGATCAATATTTAATAATGATTTTATAAGTGTGTGGGCATGACTGTTAAAGCAGTGTCTTAGAGAGGGACTGATGCATTTTAATAGGGAATTAACCAATATGGCCTTAGGGCAGGAGGTGTTTGTTTTGGTGAATCGCTGCTGTGTAATAGGGTACTTGAAAAGAATATATTACAATTGTATTTAAAGTTGAGAATTCATCTCTTTTTCACAAAGAACAAATGATCCTGGAGTAACCTGAAAGGTTTAGAAGATTAAAAATCGGTTCATATCTTATCTCATCATGGCACAGGGCATGGGGTGCATTGATAGCTTGTGTAGTGATATAGAATCTTTAAGGGCTCAATCCTATTCTTGTTTAGACAGAAGAGTGGGCTACAACTCTCAGCTTGCCCAGCCAATCATGCTGGGAGTTATAGGGCTGTTGTTTTGTTCTTTTGTTTGCATAGGATTATACCTTAACGGAGCTAAACAAGGGGGGTGGCCGGACAGTTAGATGACAATGGAGTTAAAGGAGTATTAAAGGAAGATAAGGAGATTGCAGAAAAGATGAATCAATTGTCTTTATCTCTTTACACTGTCAAAGGAGGACGGATACCTGTGCTTGAACTGATGCTTTCAGGAAGGACATCTTTGGAATTAAGGCAAATAGTGCCGACAAAAACTGAAGTTCTCAGCCTTCTTGACAAATTCATATAGGGCCAGATGGTATCCATCCTCCAGGGTAGACAAGCTAGAGATGTACAGAATCATGCATGGTGCAGCAAAAGTGGATAAGGAGACATTTTCCCTCTTCCATAATACCAGACTATTGGGTCCTCCCACAGAGCTGAGTGGTGGAAGACTCAGGACAGATAAAAGGAAGTACTTCTTCACACAATGCATAGTTAAATTGTGGAATTCACTACCACAGGATGATGGCAACCAATTTAGATGGCTCATGAGGAAATTAGGCAAATTCAGGGAGGAGAAGAGTATCAAGAGTTACCAGTCTCAATGGTTATATGCTGCCTCCAGTATCAGAAGGATTATGCATGGGAACACCAGTTACTGTGGAACATATGCAGGAGGGTCCACACATGTCCTGTCTGTGGGTTTCTTAGCTTGTTGATCACTCTGGGAACAGAATGCTGAGTTAGATGGACCCTTGGCCTGATCCAGCATGGCTCTTCTTTCTTACATAAGATGGGTCTCCTAGTGGATTGTTATCTTCATTATAACAAACTGAGGACCAACATCTCAGTTTCATCTTCATCATTGCATGGCATTTATTTTCTGTCTTTTTTCCTCTAGCGAGGAACCTGAGGTGGCTTACAAGGTTTTCCCTTGGTTAGGATGAGAGGCAGCAACTGGTTTAAAGTCACCCAGTAGGCTTCATAGTTGGGTGGGGACTTGAATCCAGACCTCCTGGGTCCCAGTCCAGCTCTCTTAACCACTATACCATACTACACATAGCATTTTGTGGAAAGATTTCAATCTATTTTCAGTGACCTGGGAGTTCTCCCCATATTGCCTGACCCACCTACAGTGCAAGCCAGGAAAACTGTCACCTGGACAGCAGGTACATCAAAGAGACAGGCCCTGAGCACAGGAGAGAAAGTAATGCTGCACAATATTACAGACCTGAGAATATGGTTCAATATTGGCTTCATCAGAGAATTATCTTAGAAGACCTGCAGATGTTTCAAGGCTCTCTGCATGCTTTACCCCCTTAACAATAATCGAACATTCACAAATATATTGATAGAAAAGCTAAAAGATGAATCTAGGAGAGAGAATCTATGGGAATTCTCTGAGGAGAACTCTACACGTACAGCATTCTTTTGCATAATGTTGTCCTGTCTCTGCCCCACCCCACTTTATTTAATACAGTGATAGACAGTCCAGTGTCCAGGCTTTTGCACTACAACACCCATCCTTCACATGCTGCAGGGCTAGTGGCCAAGAATTACATGAGTTGCAAAGGAAAATACATGCAGGTCCTTTTCCACTAAAACAAAACAAAGCAAGAAAGCAAATCTCTCACTGGCAGCTGGGGCCACTATGAAGCAGGTTTCTCTAGGTGCTGAAAACAGCAGGTTTCTTTTGTTTTAAAGAAGCTTAGTACATTTAAAATGTGTGCTGAGGGCAGGATCCATTTTTACCTAGTGCAGTTTTTAGTGCAGATTACTTGTCTTTTCCCATGCTTCTCATGGCAGCTGATTTGTGGTGATGCAGTGCTTCAAATCACCAGATGAGCTCATGTCCCAAAAGGTCGCCTCCTCATGTCCTAGGACCTATTTTTTTGAGGAAAGTTATGGAGAACTGCTGTGTAAGAAGTAGTTTGCCACTGAGTCCCTTACTAGCAAAAAGACACAGAATGCTTCTGAATATGCATTGGAGTGGAGATGTGCAATTCCCCTCTGCTACCAGTCAAGATTCATTTTTGAGCGATAAAACCATTTATTGGAAAAGGGATGTTGATATGGATGCTTACAATTTGACATTAAAATATAGAATTCTCAATGTAATTTTGTGGTGTTTTTTGTGGAGTGGGAAATTATATTTTCAGGGGCTTATTTTTAAATTTGGGTGAACAGATAATGTGAAAATGCAAATACTGAGCTATTGAATGAAGTTTTTGAACACATAATTTCTAAGCATGTAATTTGGGAAACATGAATTTGCGTGAAATTTGATTTCAGTAGCATCATTTAAGTTGTGTACTCTGGGCTAATTGCATGCTAATACAAGCTATTTGGCAGTGGAAAGAAGCTGTTCTTTGCGATCTGAAAAGAAGCAGCATCTCTGTGTTATTTCCCGTCTGATCCCCTCCACCTCCCACTACATCTGAAGGCTTAATCCTCTGGTATTTGTGTGCTTAGGGTTCAATTCGGAGCCCTAGCCCTTCAACACAATGCCTCTGCTTTGGGGAGTAGGAGGAACAGCACATTTCAAACAAATGTCCTTGAGGAAGAGAACAATGGAAAGGGGCATCATAATAACTCGCAGCTTATTTTTGCAGATGGAATCCAAGGTAGCACACGCATGGCTCTATTGTAAGCAGACATGTGACGGAGCCATATAGCTTCCCAAGATCGATCAACGCAACAGCAACCACAAAAGCCTTGAATCTGTTTGCATCCTCAGGGTATAACGGTAGCCTTTCTACGTCCAGAGCGTGGATAGCTGTGCATTGCTGCGTTTCTGAAAAGGACAACAAGCAGTCCAATGTGGAAGTGCTGTCCTACTTTGCAGTGACACTTTGGAATCCGAGAAGCCCCCAAACAAAGCGACCTGATGAAAATTAAAGCCCGGATCATTAGCAGAGAAGCAGTGCTTGTATATGTCTCAAACCTGCTCACAAGATCAATAGTCAGGAAAGCCGGGCTTTGAAAATCTTCTTCTCCCCTAAAGGTAGAACAGTACACGGCCAGGCTAAATTAGTCAAACAAATCTTTTTTTATATTACACATCGGTCTAGCTTTTACTGTTTAGTGGAATAATTATGTGAGATATTCCGATAATCTTGATCTTCTATTTTGCCCGTGATTTATGGAGCTGAACTGAACTTTGGCTGGAAAAGACAAAAAGAGGGAGAGAAAGAGTTCATATTTTATTTCTTAATTGAACTTGAAACGTTTTTCTCCACCCCCTTGGTTGTTTTCATGTTCAATTTCTTTATGTAGAAAATTTAATTAATAATGTTACTTTTTTATGGAAAACCTTGCTGCATAACCCTCTTCAAACACGCTTTGGCTAACGTGCCTGCAGAAACCAGTGCTTAGCTTTGCAATGCTTATGGAATGAAAGCACAGGGTATATGCCAAAGTTTTTCCTACTGCCCTTTGCAATCAACCTTCCCTCGGCAAATTTGAGATTAAGTGGGCTCTTTAGTTAGAAACCTGCCCAGGACATACTGCTGCCTGAGAGAGAAAAATAACTAGTAATCCCCTTCAAGTTAAGCCAAGTTAAGTTGGGCAAGTTAAACCTGAAGCAGAAAATTCCCAAAGCATCTCTTCCTGGGAATAAAAATGCAGCAGTAACCAATTAAATAGCTAACAATTTGCTGCCCTTTCATGACACCTGAAGCTAGAAGCCTGGAGTGATACCTTCACCCTGCCTAATGCTAGAACAGGCCCTGCCACTAACCAGCATATTCAGGCACTTGTTATCTATTTGATCACAACAGATACTGAATGGAAATAATCTTTCTTCTAGCACTGAACACAAATAACAGTAAAGGATTCTATTGTCTGGTGTTTGCTTTGTCTGGTCAATTCATGTCCCCCTCCTGCCACAGTTTTCGATTACACTACATTTCTTCTCTATCATTGCCTTGTTTTTTTTGGTCATATTTAGTTTTCATTTGTCTTTTTCTGTATGTTTCCCCACTCTTTCTATTTTCCTTAGATAAGCAAGGCATTCTCAATCTGATACTTTATTTTATTTTACACTGCCACGAGTACCATAAAAATTGGCTTTGCTCCCGCTTTTGTGTTACTGAATCAAGCCTATTTCAATATTGACTTGTTTAGAATGATGCAGCAAAACCATCTGCCTGACCTGCTCCCACTTTATCCACAAGAATGCAAGTTTTATAACAAAATGCACTAAATTATTGTTATATGCAGTTATATTTTGAATTTGGCTGAAAAATTGATGGAGACAGTCAAATCTGCAAAGCATATTTCATGTTTTAGTTCTGGCTTTAATAGCAAGGTATATGCTGGAGAGAGTTTTCAGAAGCCATTTTCTGACTGATGGTCCTATGATGTTCCTTTAAAGAAATTATTTCATCATTTTATCATCCCCCATGTGATATTTTTTGGGTTATACCTTTAAATTGCATCTGATATTTGAATTTTCAAAAATAAGAAATAGATGCAAATAAACAGATAGAAATTAAAAATACAAGGCCCTCCTTCTTGGAGAGTTCGGGAAAATAAAGGAGCTGTTGGCAATTCCTGTCATGTATAAATAACATGCAGGTTGCCCCCCAGCTTGAAAGAAAAGAGAGAAGATGTGCCTGTCTGTAATAAAAACAGGCGTGCCCCAACACTTAAGGAAGCTCATTAACAGTGAGCCAAACTCAAACTGGGCTTGCAGGAGTTCCTGCATTACTACCATTAGCTGGAGGTTACCAGACCAGCCTTGAGTTTGCTGCCTGCTAGCACCCAGAAAGACAGTTTTATGTCCGAAGGAGATGTGCAATAGAGGTATCACCATCAACATCATTTTCATTTTCATCATCACTACTACTACGACTATTAACATTTCTATATGACCCATAGCTGTCACTCTAAAGGAAGTTTTTGTCTGTCTGCGTGGTACACAGCAATTCATAAACCTAAATCAAACACAGTATAAAATATTTAAAGAAGTAAACTCATCCTAATGTTTTACTTCCGAGATTTAAAAACCATGTTTAAATGACTTAGAACACGAAAAGAGGCGAATACAACCAGGCCTGTTCAAAACTGCTGGCAGAACTCCCCATGTGCAGGACAGCCTTGACCCTGTGCTGAAAGGAGAGTGAAGCTGAGGCCAGATGGGCCTCAGTGGAGAGATGGCTCCATCATGGGGTAGGGGCAGAACTCAGAGAAGGGATGCGTCCTTGTTGCTAGCAGCCATGTCTCCCTTGCAGATGGCACTCAGGCCTCAGATGTTGAGCATTTGGTCAGGTATTGCTCTCTCAAGCTGCGTTTTACAAACATTTGTGTTCTATTGGATGCCAATAAAGCAGAGGGGCATTATTTTTAAATGGCTTGGCTCCAGGTCTGAAGGCCCTGGGCGGTACGCCTTCCTCCACTACTGGCCCCTGGTGGGCTTTGCTAGGGCAGCTGTGGCCAAGAATGAGTAGGGATGGGCATGCCCTCCTTAGCAGCAGGTCCTTGAATGTATGAGCCACTGTTCTCTCCAAATGCCCTGGAAGGAAACTCAGGGCAGTAAGGATGGTTTCAGGGTGGCGACCCCTAGCTGTCCTGTGTTGCTCAGCACGCCGGGCCTAAACACTCAAGTACCATGGAATGTGAAGGGCTGGCAAGTCCACTAGGAGTACTGGGCTTTGCATAACCCCCTGTAGATGTTGGGTGCCCATGTCTGCCCTTCTTGGGATTAAAATGTCCAGGCTTCTTGTTCAGTCTTTTATTCAGGTAGTTAGAAATGTAAGTGGTTTGTACTTTGGCAGTTTCATCAATATAAGAAGAAGTTTTGTCAATATGGGAAGAAAGAGTGTGCAGAATTGGACTGTTAATGGGTGCCCTGTGGATTCAGAAATGCCTGATGAGCATTTCCTGAATGTGTTGCTAAAGTCATCAGATTTCTTCCACTTATAACTCTTCATTAAAAAGCAACCTTAGTTTAGTAGTAGAGAAAGTGTTTTGCTGGTAAACACATGACTCCAGGAATATAAACTCTGACCCCTCTCTCATTTGCTTGCTGATATTTACGCATGTATGTTACTTTTGGGCCACATCAACCTTCCAGTGGCTTATGCAAACATCATGAAAGCCGACAGAATTTCATAGCAGAAATACGCCATGCAGTTGCATTGCCATGTGAAGTAGGGACAAAGAAAAATGGCCGGAGGATTTGGAAAGCATCTGCCAGTCAGAGTAGACTCTATTTGGCTCGATGGCTCAAGCATCTATAGTATTTCATATCCCATATCTTAACTGGTTCTATATTATGGTGTTTCAAAGCATGGGGGTGGTGGTTAGGGGATGTGCTATAAAACGAAAAATATCCCAATACATCTTGAAATTAATTTACCTTATATAGAGAGATCAATTTGCATTCCTCTCACAGCCACCTTCTCGCTGGCTTCTGGAACATACACATGTGGCTTGTTAGCCTGCAATGTTGCCATGATGTGCAAATGAAAGCAGCCATAGACTGGCAATGTGCAGAAAACATTCTCCCAAGGGCTAGTGTTCCTCTCTTACGTGCAAAGCACCATTGAAATGAATGGCCTTATTATTATAATTGGATGTATGCCTGTTAGGGCATCTCATTCCATATTAGAGGAGAGAACCCTTTCCTTTAGTCTCGGGAAATTTGGAATGAAACAAAACACAAGTCATGCATAACATTTCTGTCTTCTTTACCGAGGGAGAACATGCACCGATAGGCAGGGAAATAAAATTACCTTTTCTAATATGCTTCCATTTCCTCCCAATTTATCTTTGCCAGGTGCTCATACAGCCTCTGCTTTCCTAGGACCTGAGTGTGTTGCAACCTGTAATGATTTTTCTTCCCAGTATACCCAACTGAGATAGGAGAGTGCTATTTATCCTTATGGTAAATGCACAAGCGAATTGGGGCAAAGGAGGATATCAAGTGGCTGAAGCCCAAGTTCCCTGCAGAGATGCAAAAGCAGAACAAGTGTTAGGGACTAAACAGCCAGCCTGCAATTCTTTGTGAGGGTAGCCGAAGTCTGGCAGGAGGAGCAAAGTTCAGGATTCTGTCATCCTTTCTCAAAGAACCCCAAACCTTTGGAATAGCACAATGGCACTTTGGGCTTTCCCAGGAACACTCTGAGAAACAAGGGTAGTGGGACCCCCATCACAGACTTCTGCCCTTCCTGCTGCACCATCAAAGCCCCTGATGGACGCAGTGGCCTTCAGAGCACAAAATGTCAGTGATTCCCATGCTCTGCAGGGATACATTTCAGGCATTGGGGACCTGGCAGAAGGGCGCAGTGCAGGGCTCATTAAGGCCAGCATAACAGCTCTGTGTATGTGGGTTCATGTTTAAGCAGCAAAGTCTTGCAGTGGGCAGCATTCTCCAAGCAGCACAGGATTCTACAGCACTGGACAAGCACACAGTTGGGTTCAGGGTCTTTGGCTCTTAGCTGCCCAGGGAAATATCTATCTCATCAAGTTATTCAAAGAACATAAAAGTTTCTTTGTATGGGGATGTTTCTTGAATTATATACAGAGTAAAGTGACTCCAGGGTAGCCCCGCGAAAGGAAGGGCTTCGTGAACCATTTTGTTCCCTTTATTTTTATTTCACATCCATTGTGTTACTGCAATCCTCCAAACTCAGAGGATTATTGGCATTCAATGGAAGGGTGAAGGAGGGCAGAATGAAGTTCCCTTCCATGCTTCACCCGCCCTGCAAAAGACTTAGAGGGGTCATTCCATCTTTCCCCCCAGCAAACGAGGAGGAGAGGAGGATGTCTGGACACAGCATGGAGCCTCGTGCTTCCCCTCCCTGCCCCAAGAGCCTCTGGCCATGAGGTTAGAATTTGGCCAGCTGCAAGGATGGAGGGAAGGAACTCTGAGGCTGAAGTCCCGGCTCTGACCTTGGAGCACCTTGGAGGTGGGACTCTGACCTCTTGCAGCTGTCTAGACTCTACCTAGCTGGCCACAGAATTGGCTCCTCAGATATAGCGTATGTATATGTGTGTGTGTGTGTGTGTGTGTGTGTGTGAATATGTAGTGTGTTAGTATTGATTTGTCCAATTTTTGCTTAATGATTTTGCTTTGAGTCACAAACCTTTACAAGACAATATGGAATGTGGGTGGGAGTAATCTAAAAAGAAAGGAATTTATTTATTTAAAAAATTTATACCCTTTCCACCATTTTGATGTCTTGGGTGGCTTACAATAAAGAATGGAAGCAGGAGTGTGGGAGAGATGCAGGGAAAGAAAAATCTAATAAATGGTTTAAAAAAACCCCAAAACCTGTAATAGAAAGAAGAGGAAGCTGCAGAATGAAATGCTGGGAGTTGCACGTACTTCCACTTCTGGACTCCCCAGAACCTATTTAGAGCCATTCCACCATGATTTACATTTTGAGATCTTAATTTTTCTGGTACTTTTATAGCAGACAGAGTTTGTAAGATGCATTTATACAGTGTCTTTATGTTGTAAGCTGCTGTGGAATTCCTTTGTGAAAATGGGCCAGCATTCTTTAAAATAAATTAATAAAGTAAATTATTACTTTACTCCTAGGGACCTGAAAGGAAAATATGCACTCCAGTTGTGGAAGGGTCTATAGGGCCTTCTACCTCCAGGGGAGCTCCCAGTGCTGCATGCCTTACGTATACCAATTTGGGGCAAAAAGCGGCAAAAAGGGCTGGGGGGTCGGGGGGAACCCCTGTGTTTGGTATCTCTGAACTTTTCCTGGAAATTCTCTTCCTCAGTTTAAAAAGAGCCAATGAACCATGAAGCAAGTCAAGGGAGACTTGATCATCAATACCCCTATTTGGGGGAATAATCCTGCATATAGGATTGTCCTGTATGGATAATGGGTGGAACATGGGGCTTGGAGCTGGACACATGTGTGCATCCCATGTGTGCAGAGATAATTGTCTAAAGGAAAACTTTTTGCTGTATACAGATGCAGCAGTAGTGGAGCTGAGTCTGGTATAAAAACAAAACACTAGAGGGTTCCCAAGAGAAAAACTGATCATGGTTTTATGTGTGGCATGGAGAAGGAAAGTAACCTTTTCCAGAAGCAATGTTGGCATCAAGCAGATAAAAAATGTAATTTTGCAAGGTATATTTACTCAGTGTAAATAGTTTGAAGAATCAAAAGATGGGAGACCCATTATTTGACCTTCATGGCAGGAGTAGTTCAAATGTCTCAGGTTATAATACGGCCCTACCTGGTGTACGCAATTGCGAAGGCCAACCCTTTCTAATGAGTTTGAAGGCTGGTTGTGTGTCCACTTGCTCTCCTGATTTTCATCTGGGTATTGCTGTGAGGACTTTGCAGCTTCCATCTCGTTATACTTATTTTATCAGTATATATTTTTCAGCTTTCTTATCACTAAGAAGCCTTTTAATAGCTTCTCCCAAATTTTGCATAGTTAGCCATCACATTCTTTTTCTGTATTTTCTTCTTCCTCTTGCTCTCCCATTAAAAATTGTGAATATTATATTTGAATGAACTGCTGCATAAGATTTTAGACTGATCAGATGACCAAGGCTCATTTTTCATAATGTGTTAAATCTTGATTTCTGACAAGATACATTCAGAAAATATTGTCCACATGTAACATTTTCCTTGGGTATTGTGGGCCTCTGTTTTTGCTATACTGTGTTCACTTTGACTTTCTTACTAGGTTTTTCTAGTTAATAAAGGAAGTGTTAGACACAGATTGCATTCTTCTCTTCTTCCTCCATCAGAGAATATCCTGTCTGAAAAGCAACTTTTTATTACAGTGAAAAATTAGGTCATTGATTTGAATGAGGTGCTACTTTTGAGTGGTTGTTTAAAACTTCTTAAACTTGGAACAAAGGGAAGATTTCAGGCTTTTGGTCTCATAAGTGGAAAAGTGTGTGTATATATGTTGGTACTTACAAGTTCTGCTTTAGCACACCAGCATCATGGATTTTCAGGCTACACCAATGTTGCACGCACCAGTTCCAGTAATCCATTTTATGTGTGCCTCAGAATGTTTGGATCTTCACATGAGTAACTTTAGCTTCACATTAAAATGACATCGGTCACTTGAATGGAAAAGACCTCTCCCTAATGACCCCACAATTGCCCATGACTGACCGTTGGGTTACCTCTGAATAGTTTAACCCATGAGGTTGGGTATGAGAAAATATGAGCCTCATCTCCCCACTGATGACTCAGTCTTTTCTGCTTGTGCCCCACACTGGGCAGGAGCAGCAGTAGCTGTCCTCCTCTCTGACACCTGGCACATTATCTAGGTCAGGTGCCAAATCTGGCCCTGTATGGATTGGTATTAGGCCCCTGGGGTTCCCCACAAACCCAGGCCCCTTTCCCAGGCCCTGCCTACTACTGGTATTTTGGTATTTCTGGAAAAAGCAATCCCCTGCGCCTCTTGCTTTCAGCCATACCCTCCACTTTGGATAGGCCCCTGAGAGTTTCTCAGAAAAGAATTTGAGGGTCAGGCTGAAAAAGGTTCTGTACCTCTGGGCTAAGTCAAAGAAGCCTTCTCCCTGGTAATGGGGAGAGGCATGCTTTCACAGGTGTTGTAATATTGTAACGTTACAGGTTTTGTAATGCTCTCCTCTTAAAGGTAAGGTAAAGGTAAAGGTTTCCCCTTGACATTAAGTCCAGTCATGCCTGACTCTAGGGGGTGGTGCTCATCTCCGTTTCCTAGCTGAGGGAGCCAGCGTTTGTCTGCAGACAGTCTCCGTGGTCATGTGGCCGGCATGACTAAACACCAAAGTGCACGGAACGCTGTTACCTTCCCACCAAAGTGGTACCTTTTTATCTACTTGCAATTGCATGCTTTCAAACTGCAAGGTTGGCAGGAGCTGGGACAGAGCAACAGGAACTCACCCCGTTGTGCAGATTTGAACCGGCGACCTTTCAAGCCCAGCAGCGCAGCGGTTTAAACCACTGCGCCACCTGCAGTCCGGCTCACCTCTTATTTGAGGCCATAATTGCAAGTTGCTGGGGGTTCTGAGTTTCAGACTTGTAGCTTGACATGTCAAACAGATACTGCTTTTGAAGCCAACTTTATGTTTTATCATCTTCTTCACCATCATGTATTAAATTTCTTTAATGCTTCATAGGAATACTTTTTGTAGATGTTATACAGATAAAGGCACAATAAAAGACTATGACACAATTAAAACAAACACACGCACACACAGCATGGATGTGAAATGATAGCAATAAAAATATAAGGACATTAGCAAGGTTAGAGTTCTCTGCCCTGGCCTTCTAGCCCTGCTGTTGATCTCACGTGAGGGCTAATAATTATCACTGGAGTTGAGATACTTTGTCACTGGGACTCCCCATGCTGAGAAAGTGGCCCTGCCTTCTTACATGGCCCTAGGTAGGTTGGGGCAACCGCTGTGGTAGCCAGTCCGATTGGAGGGTCTTATCTGGTAATTGTGGCCAACTCCTGATCGGCCATATTTTCCAGTGATTGGGATGCTCATCATTAATTGTCCTCCCAAGAATGGAGATATCCTATTCAGTGGAGAACACAATAAAAGATGGTTCATTGGAAGGGACAACAGGCAAAGGGTAAGTGCTTTGTGAAGGGATGTGGTTTGGAAGGCCAAGTTCCTTTGCCTATAATTTCAACCTAAGTAATACCTGGTGTCTGGATTATTATGTTTCTGAGCTTAGGTTTTAAGCTTCTCGATAGCTCTAGCCTTCACTTTAAATTTATAAGCACTTCTTCCACTAGTTAGGCTTGGGTTTAATTTAAATATGAAGGAGTTCTAGGTTCCTGCAATTTAGTTCCTCACCGTAAGTTTGTTTATCTCTCTTGATGTGCCCTTGTCCTGACTTCCCCTAACAGTCTATGAATTTAGGATGATAACCTGAAGTAATTAATAAAGATAGAGAGGTATAAGGAGATCAGTAAACAGCACTTACTTTATCCTCACCCAGTTGTTTAGCTCACTTTTAGGATGATGGTTTGTCAGTACGGCTTCTGAGACGTACGTAGGCACGAGGCAAACTTCCCCAGTGAGGACAGTCCAAAGCTCCCCCTCCTACTCCCTTGCGCCCTTCAAACTGACTTTACAGAGGGAGTGAGGTTTGCTCTTAGAATCTTGAAGGAAGGATAATATAAATGGGCTGTTGCAACCTTATTGTCTCTTTTAAAAGAAATGAAAGAATAGGATCATTGTCTGTCTTCGAAACTCAGCATGTGATATTGGAACACCTGTTAAGCATTCGAATCTCACCTCCTACCTTCCCTTGGTCAGCCCCTTCCCCATTAAGTTCCCCAAACCCATCTCCCCCACTTACTAAGACGGAGTGCTAATGAGTCTGACCTCATCAGTGCCGTGTGTGATTGTAACTTGACTTGTGTTTGTTTTTAGTATGTTCAGGAGTTGTTAGATTGTCTGGAAGGAAGCATCATGGAATGTTGTGAAAGAAGAGGCATTTCAAAGCCTGGCTGGATTTCAAATTCAGTACCATGCCTAACAAAATGGGTCTCAGAATGCCAGAGCAACCAAACTAAGATTTCCTATGAGGAGAACATCCCACGTGAATTCAATATGCAGGCATGATGGTTTACCTCCGACCACCTGCACATAGTATCTTGGTTTACGAGTATGTTACATGCCTATTGATTTTCTTTCATCTGGTGTCTGGATTGCCTGTTTCCTATTTTGTGATCTGAAGGGGGAAATAAAGAAGAATATAAGTCATCTCAGAAGTACGATTACCTGACAGCATTGCCCTTTGTATATTTCTAGTTTCAGATCTTGAGAATTTGCTACTGGCTTCATTGTGAGCTATTTGAAAAAAGAAAATAAAATGAAAACTTGAGGCAATCATTAGGTCAACATGATTGGATTAAAACTTAATTTTCAAATACATTTATTTGACTACTGTGCCATGGAGGGTACCTATTATTTAAACTTGTCCTTTGATTGTGACTGTGCACAACACTCTCTCATTTGATACTCTGTTCAAAAGCAACACATTGGACTCAGATGAACAAATTACTGAAAAATATCTCACTAGAACATACCCTCCTCACTGAAAATTCACCTTGTTTTGAAGCTGTCCATTTATTTCCTCCATTTCAGCTGCTTCTCAACACTGTGTTTTTCATCTCCTTTGCCTTCACTCTCCTCGGCTTTATATGCCCATCCAGCTGTTTAATCTGCAGGCCAAAAGATACTACTCATTATGTAAGAGCCTTTGATCTTGGTTGATGCTGGCAGGGCAGGAGGAGCAACAGATGTGATTTTTACCAGTTTGTTGTATTTTGTCTTTACCTGGGCCTCTCTCTGAGCTCATCTGGAGTAGTTGTGCTGCCAAAGGTGGTACTGGAGAGGCCATAGGAAACATTGGCCTCTCCTCTCCTCTCCTCTCCAACCCTAGAAAGCTGTTGATGCACCTCTTGCTGCATTCTCCCTTCTTCCACTGTGAGGAATCCTATGACCTCCAGGGATGTTCTCCAAGGACCATAGAATTGCTCTTGCAATTTGTGTCAAGCAACTCTGTCTTTTGTTTCTGTTTTCAACTAGAGTAGATTTAACCATCCCAACCTGGGATCCTGGTTTAGGGAGCTAAGGGAGACTCTGTTTGCCTGGAGCACATTGCGCCTACTCTAGAACGCAACTGAAAAGAAGATGGAGCAGATAAGCTCATCATTAGATTAATACCTGTTGGACTGGGACTTGGGAGGTCTGGATTCTAGTCTTCATTCAGTCATGAAGCCACTGGAGGGCTTTGGGCTAGTCACTGACTCTTGGGTTAATGTACCTGTTAGGTTGTTGGGTTAAAAGAAGAAGAAGTAGAGGGAGTGGGAAGACCATAGAAGCCACACTGGGACCCATGTAAGAGGGAAATGGCAGGGTATAAATGTTTGTGTACAGAGTGAGTAGATCATAACCCACCAATGGCAGTATTGCTTAATCTCACGGATCATCATTCTGGGACCGCAGCATTGGCCATCTGGTCATTTTCATGCAGAGCTATGCTGTGTGACTCAACCTGCACCGTGTTTGGAGTACATTCTTCCCTTTTAAAATCTCAGCGCAGGGAGTATGAGTATCCACTCATCCACAATCATTTACTCAGCCATTCAAATAGTATGTGCGTGTGTGTTCAAGGCTGTCTGTTTTGGGAGGAGGGAATGGAACAAAAAATTGTTCCTGAAATGCTCTCATTGGTGTGTTCCCAGGCTGCCACTTCACCATGTCAGCATCCCAGGATCTACTTTTATCTCCCTCTTTGCCCTGTCCATTTCTCAGCTGCTCTCTAGATTCTCTGGAGTTAAGTGTCCATCATTCCCAGCTAAGAAAGCCAATGGCCTAGATGCTAGGGGTTGTAATCCAAAATATCTGGGAGCACCAGGCTGAAGAAGTCTGGTATATGCTTTCCTTCTGCAGCACAACCAGTAAAAAGGTTTTCTTTCCCCCCCTATTTCTCCAGAATGTTTCCATTAGGAATACAATTGACTAAACCAGAAGATCAGGTCTAGCAAGTTTCACCACTCCAAAAAACAGCCCTCCCTTCTCATTCTAGATCCTTTCTTTTTCTGTTCACATTTGCATTGCTTTCAGTCAGCCAGTACTGGATCAAAGCAACAGTTGCAATAACTTACACATCTTCTCCCACTGACACTTTTGTGGTTCGTATTTCTGCAACCGGGGCTGACTAATCCCCCCACCCCACCCTGCACCCCCTGCCCACAACTCTCCTTCTTCTCAGCGCATGAATAACAGGTTGCAGTGTTATTCCCCACTACCCTTCTGGACGAATGCTTTCAGTGAATTTAATGTACCTTAACTTGACCTAGCACTTATGCTAAAATACGCACCTTAGATACTGCTCTCTGAACCACTCGCTATTATTTCTATTGAAAGAAAGGTGGGGGTGGGGCTAGACACTATAATTTAGGATCATTGTAAGAAAATTACATATGTTTTTAGCACCTTTAAAAACATTTTCTGAATTTTCACTTTTCATTTGCAAAAAGTTAGAGAGGGTCAAACAATTAATAGGGACAGGGGTTAGGAGTAAAAAAAGGTTAAAGCTTTCTTATACTCTGGTCCTACACATAATTACAGGAAGCAGGGCTGATTTGAATATGCTATAATCAAATACAAATGTCAAAGTGTTTAAAATAAATATCCTCAAAGCTGAAAATTATACCCTTTTTAGCACAGGTATAAATGTATGCATTAATTAGCATTATTTACTTGCATATCTATCACAGCAAGTGAGGTAATGCCTCTTATTGGACCATCTAAATGCAAAATGCTCAAAGTGCAAGCTTTAGACTTCTATAGAGATCTTCTTTAGATATAGATGCTCAGAAGAAGCATTAACAAACTCTGCATCATTTAAAGCTGCATTTTAATGGTCTCCATTTTCATTTGTCAGGCAACAACCGCAACTCGATTTTAGGTGTGGGGTTGATAGAAGCTTTCCCCAACACACATTGTGTGTGCATTACACACAATGTCCAGGAAAGCTCAGGATTTCATGGCCACCATGACAGCCATGGGGCTGTCTCAGCCTGTCACTGGACCAACGCATGAGAAAGCCCACCATCTTGACCTGGACAGGAGGTTGGTGATCTCGAAGTGAGGGGTTTGATCTCAACCTCTTTGTCATGTTCTGTTCAATTCCTCTTGAGAAGCAGACTGGTAACTGCTCTTTTCCTCTGGAAGGGTGGGGGACCTGTTAGAATAATCCACCCATGGGGTCTGAGGTGGGTTTCCAAAGGGCTCTGGGTGTTTTCCCGGCTGATATAAGGTTGGTGCTCCTCTTGAAGCCCAAGTCACTTTGTGGAATGCAGAAGTGACCCAGGTGGCTGGCATGGGCACACCTAAGCACATTCTTCCCATGTGCAGCGCCCACATGGCTCCATGTTATACAGCAGGGCTAGAGCGCAGGTGGAGGGAAACTCCGGCTTAATCTGACCAAACATGGGGAAGAACTTACTATCAAGCCCACTGCTTTCTTCTCTGCCAGCACTGCATCCTCTTGTGCTCTCTGGCAGAGCTCTTTTGTGTGACCTATGGCCTTTTGCATGCAGACCCAAAGGAAGATCTGGTAGAACCCTTGGTAGCCTGCAGCAACAAATTTGGATGGCACTTTGAGGCTAAAGGCGCTTGTCTGGGTGAAATACATGCAGGGGGACCATGAGAAAGTCCAGCTTCCAAACATTTGCCAGATTAGCCCCATGAGTGATCCTACCCAGTCAGAAATTACAGTACACAGTATAAGACACCAGTCCAGTCAAGCTCATCTGCTACACGATGCTACTGGAGGCAACCGAAAATGAGGACTGTACAGTGAACATTTTTTTTACAAGTGCTCACTCTTTTGCTAAGGTTGCTAAGAAAGCATGGAAAAAAGCAACCCTGGCCAGCTTGCCTACAGCCTGCTGTGCTATTCCTTAGTCCCTCACAATGCCCTTGCATCTGGGAGGTGGTGGAGAGCAGGGAATGGATTGCCCAGAGCCAGGACAGGCCTGCCAGGCCTCCACCTTCATACCTGGATGCTCTTGAGCCCGATCAAGAGCCTCACTTTCTGCCGGGGTGTGTGGGACCTGTAGTTTGCTGTGCCGCCTAATTAAGTGTGATGGACATTTCTAAAGTTCACCAGTATTCAGGACCTCTTGGTAAACAAGACTCATTTATAACAAAGAACAGCAAGGTGTGAGCAGTACCTGTGTTAATTGGAATAGAAGCTCTCAGGCCTTGTTGGAGAGAGTAAGAGCGGGAGCACACGCACAGACACACTTTCCACCCTGCCTGCTTCTGCGGTGGTGGGTAATTTGGTATGTCAAGGAGGGCCAGATAATTATCCCAACAAAAATTTATTATATACAGTTGTCATATATGGTACATAACTTCTATATATGACAACTGTAGTGCCAAATTTAAGGATCTCTCCCTCTCCCTTGCACGCACATGCACACACACACACAAATGCACTTGCACAAGTCCTTGTTTCCTGTATCTGGTCCGCAAATAAATATATTGCATGGCATCTTTCAGTCATCCTTCTACATACACACACACACACCCGTTTGCCATGTTAACAAAAGATGCCCTTATCAATCAGGCATTTATTCATGGTTTTGTGACGTTGGATCCTCACAACAAGCATGATTTGGTAATTAGTGTAAGCTGAATGCCTGCTGAGCTTCTATGTATCTGCCAAAATCATAACGAAGTATTGACCTTACTCATGACTTAGTTTATCTTTGCACTGTTTATTTGTTTTTATCCTTTCCACCTCATTTCCCCCTTCTTTGCCCTTCTCGCCCATTACCCCCGTCTTCTTTTGGATCCCTGCCTCCTTTTGGGTGCAGCCCTCCCTCCCCTTTGACATTTTACAATTGTTTTTCTAAGCATGAAATAAAGCCTTCCCTCCTTGCCTTGCAGCTGGGATGTTATCCTGGGCTGCACTAAATTGACACTTCTGAAAGCAAGGGCCTGAGTCAGTCACTCCAAGGCTGCTTTCTTCAGAAGTGTGGATTTACTGCAGCAGGAGACAATGCAGCAGCTGTAACGCTAAGACAGGCAGAGAGAGAGAGAGAGAGAGAGAAAGTGAGAGAGAGAGCTCGATTCCCCCCACCAGAAAAACAGAGGGGAAAAAAGCAAGCAGATAGAAAGATGATGAGCTGAGAAGCAATGAAGTGGGGTTTCACAGCATTAAAAACATGATATTAATAGGTGTCATGGTCAACCATCCTGCTTGCCAACAAAAATGTTGGATGCGTTTATCCTGACGTGGCCATAGAATCATAGAATAGTAGAATTCGGAGGGGACAGAGGGCCAACCTGCCGCTCCGTGCAGGACACCAAGTTCAACCATCCCTCTCAGATGGCTGTCTAGTTGCATCCTGAATGCCTCTGGGATGGGGGAACTCATAACCTCCCTGGGTCATTGGATCCATGGATATCCTGCTCCGGATGGAGATGTAGAAGAGGAGAGATCTGCAGAGCAGCAGGATTGCTGGCATCCTCTGAGATGAAGTCACACTTGCACCTTAGGATTTCAAGGCTGGCCACCCCACCTGGATGTCATATCCTGCGCGAGGATGTATCAGTAGCACCGGCATCTGCAGCTAATTCATGAATTCTGCACTTGAAGAACTGATGCAGATAATTACATGAGTCTTTGTACTAGAGGTCTGCAATCACAAGGCACCAAAAACCCTTTAAAGGGGAGTGGTTGATTGTCCTGTGCAGCTGACTATAGAATGTTTAGTATATAGTGTAAAAAGTAATCATGCACTCCATTTAAAAAGTTGGAGGTGAGACATTAATCTTGAATATATCCAAGAATACATATAGCGGCAGAATGCTGCTGTGAATTTTCTCCCCACCACTAACCAGCCATAGTCCCCCATATGAAATAACCTTTTCCTTCTCACAGAAATCTGAAATTGTAACTCTGAATTAGGCACTCTTGTCACATTTCCTAATCTCTAAGTTTGCACACCCCTGTAACTAAGCAAACACGAAGAAGCTTGTGTTAACTAGGATGTGTGAGACTCACCTATGGAGAGAATAGAGTTGCTTTTTGTTCAGCGGGTCTCACATTGCTTTGCTATTTCATTTAGCAACAAGAGATAACGCTTCCTTCAGAATTTTATGCAAAAAAAAAAAATCTGTGCAAAGTATTGCACAACATAAAAAGTTAAGCAAGCATATAATACAATTTTCCAAAAGCAAATGAGAGTTTTCCCTTTAGGAGAAAAATGGGGGAACTCTACCAAAGAAAAGATGATGTTAAGGAACTACGCTTATAGCCAGTACCTTACAGAAGCTATTGGGGGTGGAGTTGAAATTCATGTGCTTGGCATTGTAAAGCAAACTGACCAAATTTGCAACTTCTAAATATATTCACAGAGTATCCTTCAGTTTGTGCAGTTCTCTTAATGTCACAATGTATTTCCATGCTTCAAATATGTGTTCCAAGCACATTATTTGTGTACAAAGTAGGTAGAAATGATGCATATTAGGAAAAAATGTTGCTCTATGGAAAACTACAAAAGTGGGAAATTCATTGTGCATGAAAAAGTGTGTGCATTTTTAGGTGGCATTTCAAAACCAAACATATGTGCACTGAAATGGAAATGAGATGTGATGAAATTCTGCGTGAAAACATGAAAACATTGTACAAAATGAAAGAGAGTCTTCTGTCTGTTGGAGAAGATGATGCCTCCTTTGTTCTTACAAATACAGGGTTAAAAAGAGAACTTGTGCACATGTAGCTGTAGAAGAACTGCTCCTAGATAAGGCAGAACAAGAAGGAACCAGTCCAAGGAGGAGTGTTTGAGCTGCAGCTTGAAAAGGTCATCCTTAGATTAGGTATGAATGGAGAGAGGAAAATTCCCAGCCTTGGGAAGGGAGGGGGCCTAGAGAAAATTGTCAGAGGATGCGGTAAACTATACATGAATTGTTCTAATTAAGTATTGTGCAGTTCCAAGGCATTCTGTCTTATAAGTGTAATAATATGTCGACAGCTTTGTGTGTCATAATCTTAATACATGCTGGTGGTTTTCTTTTCTTGAATCTCTTTGGCCCCTTTCATGCAGGATCCTTCATGTGCCCAGCTGCTGTTCATGTAAATTAACTGCACCCAAGACAGGAGGAGAACTTCTGGATACTCTTTCTGCAAACAGCCTTCTTTGGACTGAAAACTTGCTTGTTATTAGATTTTCTCATGGCCAAACAGAGATAATCTGCTTAAGGAATTTACATGGGAAACATTTCAGCAATGGAAAGGGTGGATTATATATTGTTTACAGCATTTTAACCTATTCTTTGAGGGTGGGAGAAGCTCCCAGACCAGCTTACAAAGATTAATACTAAGTCCTTCTTTTCAGTTTGCAGTCTAAAAGACAGAACACAACAGGGAATGGGATGGGGATTGTAATCTAAATTCAAGGCTAAGATTATGATTCCATGCTCCTGTCACCGACATCACCAGAGATGCAATTCAGTGCCTTCCATGGTTAAGGCATGGAAGCCTCTGGATACGGAGGCTTCCAGCCATCCAATGCACAGTGCAAGGACATCTTGTGATCAGAGTTCGGCCTGCCAGATGAAGTGCCACAGTGGTGGGGAGAAGGGGAGCCATGGCACCATTTGGTACAGTGTAAGCCCTGGCCCTCGCCTCCTCCTCTCCTTGCCTCTGGCATGCCCCTTTCCCTCCTTTCTCAGACCAGTGCCAACTTCATCTGAGAAGCAGCTGGCACTGTTCTTCCTGCACTGCCTGTGAGATGGGAAAGGTGGGGACTCAGCATCTGGAGTTTCTTCTCTGCAGTTATATAACTGGAGCTCCGAATAATCCTACATACTCCCAACAATGTCAGAACCCATCGGATTGTGCCCTTAGTAAGATATAGTGTGCCTGAATTTAAATTAGGATGCATTTCTAATTTTGCATCTTTACCTATACATTAGTAAACATCATGCAAATCCGTGCATACTTTTTGTTCTCTGTCTGTCTGTCTGTCTCTCCCAGTGAGTGGCCACCCTTCCATTGTAAGTGACAAAGCCAGAACTTCAAAACAATACATATTTTTTCACATGGCATTTGCGGTGTTTGCTACCTGTTTCATGTTTGTGAGGTGCCTTGAGTGGCATCCATCTGAAGGGTAGGAGAAACGTTTAGATAAGCAACAGAAAAACACTGACGTATTTTGAAAGAATACTCACATTTAGGAAGGCTAACTTTGTGTCACCATTTGGTTATGAATTTTAGACCAAAGGGGACCTGTGTAGCTTTAATGGTCTCCATTTCAAGCAGAATAATTTTCATGCTTCACCTGATCTGGGAATTTAGGAAAAAAGCGGAAACAGATGTGATATGGTTGGGTGGTCAGAGGACTTCTGTGCCTAGCAGAAGGCTGCCAAGTCAAGCTCCGTTGTGGGAGAAATGTGGAGCTATGTACATCTGGAATTTTATTTCGAAGTGTTTAATTGTTTAAAAAGCTGCAAAAGGGCCTGCCTGTAACAGCAAAGCACATTATTTATTTATCAGAGCAATCCTATGCATGTTTACTTGGAAGGGCATCCAACTGTATTCAGTAGGGTGTACTCCCAGGAAAGTGTGCATAAGATTGTGCCTCAGCAAAAGGAGTATATGCATCGCCAGAAAATAGAACAAAACAGGACACAACTTTGCATAAAGTTTGCATGTGGTAACTTACATGCATAAGAGCACATTTAGAAAGAATGACTATAATTTAATAGAAACACAGTACATCACACCATAGTGGAGAGCACAGGTGTCCTGTGCTCACCAGTTGAGTTGTTGGACCATGAGGAAGGCTGAGTGCTGAAGAACTGAGGCCTTTGAATTGTGGTGCTGGAGAAGACTCCTGAGAGTCCCTTGGACTGCAAAGAGATCAGACCAGTCGATCTTAAGGAAATCAACCCTGACTGCTCTTTAGAAGGCCAGATACTGAAGATGAAACTGAAATACTTTGGTCACCTAATGAGAAGGAACAACTCACTGGAGAAGACCTTGCTGCTGGGAACAATTGACAGCAAAAGGAGAAGGGGACGGCAGAGCATGAGGTGGCTAGATGGAGTCACTGGGGCAGTGGGTGTGGGCTTCAGTGGACTCCAAGGAATAGTGGGCAGGAGAACCTGGAGGAATGTTGTCCATGGGGTCATGAGTGGTCGAGCACACCTTTGCAACTAAACAAACAAACCATCAAAAACTTTCATGGAACCATGGGCGGATGTTGCAAGCTGGTTTATCAACTTGTCTAGACCCAGCTCAGATAACCAAGCATAGTGAACAACCCACAGCTCACAACCCAATAACAAATCATGGGTTCCCTCCATGACCTGTTCATGGTAACAAATATGAGTATTAACATGGTTTGTTAATGCAGTTGGGTTCAGACAGCAAAATAGCCCATTTCAACAACAGTAGCAAACCATACTGAATGCTTTATCTTCAGATTGGCCTTGGATCCTTAAGGGAAGCAATGGCTGCCGGTTAGGAGAGCTGCATTTTGCCTCCAGTATCAGGGGCCTTGCTGTGTCTGTTTTTGGGCAACCTGAGTGTGAGGGTGCTATTACATGCATGTTGTGCTCTGTTCCCTCAGGCATCTGCTTGGTTAATATTGTAATAGAATGCTGGACTGGACGCATAATTAGCCTGATTTCACAGCTCTTCCTATTACCGTAGTCCTTCAAGTAAAGGACTCCTTCAAACAGAGGACTCTCATGTATAATTTGATGTGAAAGATTTCAGTTTGAATTTTTCTGACTCTTTTTTCTTTTCCCCTTTTATTGTTCACTGCTCAGGGGTCTTATTGGAGGAAGCATGGCATTTAAATCCAACAAACAAAAATACAAAATAATAGCCACTCCAACATTATCTTTCAGCAAAGATTCCACGTGGATTTAAAACAATCAAACAAACAAAACCTCCAAATTTCTACATTATCAGACACTGCCTGGACATCTGATTTGATGAGGGGTGGAATAGAAAATCTATTTTTAAAAATCTAAAACAAGCACGAAAAAATGTGTTCCCTGCCCGAGAAAATCATCTGACTTTTGCTAGTGGCATTGTTCTTTGCCGGCTAAGTAGAGCCTTCATGTGGAGTCATCCTGACTACCAGGAACCAAGCCTGACGATGGCTGTCCCCTCCATGTTCCCTTTGCAAATTTGCAGGTGCAATTGTCTGGCTGCTGTTGGAGACAAAGTACTGAATGAGGTGTCCCTTATATACGTAGGTTCCTATATAGGTTGGTCCACCACTCCCAGTTTGACCGACATCCTCCTTCAAAGTATGCTTTGGAACAAGTATATGCCTGCAAGCAAAACAGATCAAAGCAATGCTGCCTTCTTGTGTGTGTGACCCTGATGAATCTCAGACAGAGTTTCTGTTTCCTCTGGTATGAAGCATTCGAAGTCCAGCGTTTCATTGCGAATGATAATACAGACTGTGGCTATTGATATCATGGCCATCTGTTCACAGCACACATGAATAAATGTGGAGCATCTTCTTGGGATGAGGGCACACTTACAAATTTGTAGAACAAATTATCTATATGGTTTGGTACCTATTTAGTTTGGTACATGTTCTATGGCTCTCTGCCAGTGTGATCTCTCTCTCTCTCTCTTTCTCTTTCTTTCTTTTTCTTTCTTTCTCTTGTGTGTGTTCTTGGAGAAAAAAATGGCATCAAAATCGCTTTGATAATTTGCTGTGTCTAATATTTGGATGCAGTTCTAACTGCATTGCCTTTGAATATTACAGCAGCTGCTGACTTGAGTGAAGACTGGAAAAAAATGGGCACAAACCATCCTCCTCACCTGTGAAGAATACAGTGGGGGTCCTGGTGAGTGTCTGCTTTGAAACCCATAGGAATGAACTTGAGTGTTTATAGATTATAGCAGTTGGTTGCTGAATGTTTTATTTCCATTCCCAGTTGGTACAATATGTTCACAGCTGATGCTGATGGCTTGCCCATTTGATTTCACATATGGCCAACTGTTTGGACCCTCTAAGGCTTTCTTTTGTAGTCCAGCGTCTTTAAATCTATCATATATTAAGTTTTTTCCTTTGTCTGCTGGGAAGATGACTAGGAAGCTCCACAACTTGGCAGCTGAAGAGGAAATAGGTAGTTATGTTGATAAAGATTAAGAGTTATTTGGGTCAAAGTGTCCCTGGAAGAGCATTTTCGACAAGCATTGAATACAAACAAGTGACAGAATGAAATCTGGTGGATAAAGCAATAGTTGCTGTTTGGTTGGCTCGCTGGTTGGTTAGTTTCACTTTTTTCTTCTTTGAACTACAGCTCAAACTGGCCCAGGCTGTTTTGGTACTGTAAGTTACCATCAAAGCAAAGTCTCATTGAGAAAATATACATCCTCTGATAATCGATACATCATTTTTTCTAGTACACCACTAATTATGATGAGAGTCCTGAGTACCTTTGTGTATATTCAGTAAGTCTAACAGGAGCCAGCAGGAGTGAATTCAAGTTGAATGAAGTAGTTTAGGATTGCTGTAGTCGTAGTCTTAATTTCTGAAAGTGATGGTTTCCTTCCTCTCAGAGTCCACTGGACTGGCTTGGAGAAGAGCTGAACCAGTGGGATTTTCTTCTTTGTTGTAGCTTCCACATGCAGTGTGGAGTGAGTGGACAATTTAAGGGTTTAAAGCTCCCCAGCCTACACAAGGTTGTCCCAGTTTGGATCAGAATTTTCTGTACTACAGGGAAATAAGCAAAACAGCAAAGGTTAAGATCATGTTAAATATTTAGCACAGCATTTATTTAGCCCCAAAGTGTAAAGTGGAATAGGTTGCTGTTCTGAATTCAAAAAGTTACTTTTGGTGCGGAATGTGCCATGTCTCTGCTCTCCACAACTCTCTGCACTGTAGGCATGATGTTAATGTTTATTTGCTTGAGTTTGCCTTACTGCTGGAATGCGTTGCTGGTGTGTGCTATGCATGTAGTTGTGTAATCCTTGCCCTTCGCCCCACAACTCCCTGCCACAAACGTCTTCACTGTAGGCATGATCTTAATGTGGCCTTGCTTCAGTTTGCCTGTTGTGTGCAATCCCAGTGTGGATCGGAAGGACTTCAATGAGGGTCTCTCCCTTCCTGCTCTATCTCCCCAAACACCTTTTTAAGCACGATACTCAAGACAAGCTTCATTTTAAAGACTGTATAGACTATACTTCAGAAAGCTCTAGGGCCAAACAACTTGTTTGTGGAGCAATGTGCGTAACTGGAAGATGGTGATGGAGGTAGGAAGTGCTGGAGGCAGCACACTTTCTCCTCCAGTGTAGAACCATCTGTGGCAGCATCCAGCCCTTCTGAACCAAGATAAGACACTATTCTTCAAGTCAGTTAGAGGGCATGTCAGTGTATTGCACTGCAGAAGTATCTTTGGGGTCTTTGGAGGCGAGGAGAATAGGAAAATAACTAGCACTAGTTCACTCCACCTCTTGTTCCTTGTCATTGATTTGTCACTGAGAGTGCTGTGGTGTGGTGCTGAGAACGTTGGACTGGGGACCTGCAAGGACCAGGTTATAGTCGCCAGTCAGCCATGATCTCACTGGGTGACTTTGAGCCGGTCACTCACTCTTGGCCTACCTCACAGGGTAGTTAGTGTGAGGATAAAATGGAGCTACATAAGCCACCCAGGGTTCCTCAGACGAGGAAGAAGGTGGGATGTACGTGCAAATGCAATGTGAAGATCATGGCACATATTTTTACTATGAAATTCATCAAAGCAAAATAAAAAACCCTAAACAAAACCAAACAAGAACAGAAACATGACCAACTCTGAATTTCATGTGTGAACATCCAAATAACAACTGAAATTCAAATTAACCAACTGTACATAAGTGTCGCCAAGGCAAATCAAGTGTCTGTATGTCCTGTCCTTGATGGCCATACTCAGCTTTGTAAATTCAAGCTTCTGCCTTCCTTTATGGAATCAATCCATCTCATGTTTGGTCTTCCCCTTCTTCTTCTTTTGCCTTCTCCTGTTCCTTGCATAATTGTCTGCTCTACTTGATCAGCCAAGAGCTGAGGAAGGTTTGGCTGCACCTACTGATATAAAGCCAGCCATATTCCTATTGTCTGTCCAGCTCTTGCTAGGCTGGTGAGCTGCATCACACCTTTCTGGCCATTGTTTTGGTAGTGCTAGCGAGCAGCAGGACTCAAGGGAAGGTCCCCCCTCCCCCTGCGGGCTTCCTTGCTGGCACAGAGGTAAAGCTCTTAGCTTTGCTCAAGTACTTCTTCATGCAGTGCATAATAGCTTGTAGGATTTGCTGTAAAATATGTGATATGTGCTGGTTCAAGGGCCTTAGAAAGGGGTTAGGCCCTTTTTGGAAGGAAATGTCTCTCAATAGTTATGGTAGCTTCATGAAACCTCAATGGCCAGACAGAGGCATTCTGAGAGACCAGGTGCTCAAGATAAGAATTGCACAAGGACCTGTTGCCATCATGTCTTGAATGTCGGCTCCCCAGAGGTATCTATCAGGCTAAAGATGTGACACTGGACCAACTGCAGGATTACTGTGTCCTTAGACTTCAGATAGCATGGTGGGGGTCAGAAGCTCTAGCAAAAAATTCTCAGTGCTATTAGCAAGTAACAGTTCCTAGGCTTTTTAGGGGAGCCCTCCAGATGCGTTGGACTATATACCCATCATTCCCAGTCAACATGACCAATAGCCAAGATGGTGGGAATTTGTAATCCAAAACATCTGAAGGAGATAGATATGGGTAAGGCTGCGTCGAAGAAAATAATGCCTGTTAACCTATTATAAAACTAATTTTAGTCCTTGCCTGAGAACTGAAGCTAATATGTAGGTCCATTGCGTTCAATGGAGGAGACTTTTCAATGTGCTTAATTTTCCACAAAAAATGGTTTAACCTTAAAAAGTACATAAAGTGGGCTTTCTTGCAATATTTCAATGGAAGAATAAAAATGGCAAAAGAAAGAACACTTTATTTTGTAATGTGTAACCACAGTTTACACTGATTAACTGTGGAATGTTACTGATAAAATCACAGAAAAAGTTTATCTGCAGGTCTGAAGTGTTACACTCTGCTGCAACATAAAAAGTCTTATTTATTCATAAGATGAACTCCATAATAACTTAAATTCCCTAAGAAGAGGGTGTTTTGTGGTAAATGAACAGGCTCGTACAACCTTTGCATCACCTCTAGATGTTTAACTGCTTATCTAGTCAGCCAGCAAACTATAACAGAGACTTTATTATTTCTCCATTTAGTTTATGAAGAAATAACTGGGTATGCATGTCAAAGAAGCACTTATATTATTAAGATTAACATATTTACACATTTGGGTTCAGGTATTGCAAGGTTATTTTATCCTTCCGGGAAGAGTCAATTAGATATATTATGTCCCACTGCATCTGGCTACTAGCACTATTTATGTGGCACCAGCAGAAACCAATATTTGTGCAACGTAAGTAGCATTTGGTAGCCCAACAGATACCACAGGAAGCTAGAGAGTGCTTTTGACATCACTGACTGTTTGTTTCTGCTAGCTGGATCCTTCCTAAGTATTGGATTCTGAGTTGTCCTGCCATGAATACAAGGATTCTTCCCTTCAAAGGGGGACTCCAGTGGAAGGGGAGGAATTTTTAATTAATTCCCCCTGCAGCTCCACTTCTTGTGGGGTTCTGGAGGGTCTTCTGCTCCTCTGGTGCGGGTTTGTGTGGCATAGAGGGACTGTTGAGGAAAAATCATTAAAAATCACCATGTTCCAGTTCTGCCAGTGGGAGCATCCCCCAAGTTGAATTCTGTGGATGGCAGCTTTGGGTCCAGACTCTGGTTCTGAACTCAGGCTATGGTTGGTTGAAATGAAATGGTTTTCATTGCTTTTGAAACCTAACCTTCTATTCCTGCTGACCAAATGAGCCTTTGCTGAAATTAGGGATGGGAAAACCAAGAATGCTTGGGCTCAATGAAATTCTCCAAACTTCATTTCAAAGTTTGGTTCAGCTTATTTCAAACTATTTTTTTCAGTTCATTTGGGTGGAAAAGATCATGTTTTGAATAAGAAAAGTGTGTTTGTTTCTGTTTGCTTCAAAAGTGTACATTCAAAAATGCAATTGACTGAAGCGTGGAAATGGGAATATAAGTTTGAATTTCCAAAACTGTAAAAAAAAATCACACTTTAAAGGGTGCATTTAATACACACACACACACACACACACACACACACACACACACACACTTTTAAACCTGCATGTTTAAAGTACACATTTTCTGAACATGAACAAACAGTTTGAGAATTTATGAACGTTTTTGGTCAGCAAGAGCTCTTGTTTGTGTTCTTGTCATGGAAGGATTACTTTTGAGCAATTGGTGAACTGAAAGCAAATCTCCAACGAGAGTTTAAATGAAGCTGATGGTTCCAGGGGCTCGTGCCTTTCTAATGGAAGGCTTCTGCTCTCTTGTCCATCTTGTGATATTCCCTGACATATTAGGGATTTTGCACTGTAGGAAACAGAGCAGTGGACTGGATGGACCATTCGTCTGAGCCAGCAGGACTCATCCTCTATTTTCATGTCCTTAGCACCAGATAAGCAAGCTTTCCCCACCACAAACCATTTGGCAGGAACTGTTAGGAAATGAATGTCTGCTTAATTTAGCAACCTCATGGCTAAATGTAGAGGTGGGCCCCAACATCACGAATCAATTAATGAAGGATAATACTATTAATGGCTGCCACCTGTGACGACCTGTAATGCTGAAGGCATTAAGGGGTAGGGACAGCAGTGGAAGAGGCTTTAGTCCTTAGAGGACTATGTGCTTCCCAGAAGGATTCTAGTGGATCCCTCTTGGAAATACGATGCTAGACTAGCTGGAACACTGATCTGATCTTGCACAACTCAAGTTTTTAACTTGCCTCACATATTGTGAATGAAAGAGCTTTTCAACAATTTTTTTTTCAAAATCATATAGAATGTAACATTGTGGATTGCAATAAATAACTGTATTGCAATTTGCTCTTCCTCTGAAGCACATTTGTCCTTGCCCTAAGACCTTCATTTTGATAGGCTTATTCACCCATGATTTTCTTGCTGCTCTACCCTTTGTACGTGCTGCATCTGTACATTTGTAAATGAATGAAGGATGCATGCAAAATCCCCAGCCCATAAGTCCCGATTATTCCTTTCTTCTAAAGAAAACTCAAGGCTGCTTTGAACGTCCCATTGCTTCAAGAAAAAGCATGGAAATACTATATTGGAGAAGTCTTGTATGTTCTTCTCTCACTGTATGTTGGTGAAGTTTCAATGGAAAACGTTCCCACCTGGGAGAAGTGGTTGGTTAGAGCAAATTGCATCCAATTATGGTTTATTATCAGTGTTGAATATATTTTGGAAGCCTTCTTTCCGAGACAGAACTAAATTACCTAGAGTGCTTACACAGAGTCTTCTGCCACTATGTAAATGAGTTGTTTAACATGGCACTTCATTGCTATAATAAGTCAAAGCCACTAGCAGGCTTGATGTGCCGGCAGTAAATGTTTTATTATTTTGGAAAGGGGGGCTAAAATATACTATACAAGTCACAATGTGCCACGCTCATTCATGCTGTAAATCAACAAAGATCAGCAGACTGAATAAAAAAAATGAAAAGCTTATTTAGAAACTGACATAAGCTTTCAGATGAGCCGGGATGGCTGAAGTTAACTGCATTCATTTTTCTTTGCTTGTCATACTTGCCACTTGAATTTCACTGCTAAAGATAGTGAGTAGTTTTGCTTGATGAAATTATATCGACAGGAACGGCATTTGCATTTATATAGACTTGCTTATAAGTTAAATCTTTTAAAAATCCAAAACAAACATTTCCCTGTATTATAATAAGAGTGACTTATTCAGCTACATCTGACCAGACTGAGGTTTCTTCCTTTTATCTTTAAAATTGTTCATTAAGACTCGGCTTTCCAAACAGGTGAGCTGAATTTCCAGACTTACAGCTCTTGCTTATGTAATCATTGCTTTTATTTATCAACCACTTTCTTCTTTATCCTTCCCTTCCTCCAAGAATGACTGCACAGTTTACATTTTATAGACTCGAAACAAAGCAGAAGGGATGAGAACATCTGTCAATTTGCTTTCTCTGGCATTCAGTTTTACAATTAACGATTTCTTTTTGATCTAGGTATGTAGAACAAATTAGTAAATTGAAAATTTTCCTTTGCAAACTTTGGTAAGTTTTTATTACCAATGAACTGAAATGACATTCTCCCTCATCTACACCAGCCAACTTCTAGAGGTGCAGCTATTCACAGTATGGAGGAAAACACGATATGTTTGCTTGTCATATCCATGTCTATCTAATTTGGCACTAACATGGTTGGAGACATGAAGAGCCAAACCGGAAATTTTCAGAGTTGGTCTCTCCAGGCTCTGGGCCTGGATGGACAAATCTGTCCGTTTCAGGCCTACCTAGCTGTTTTGAAAATCTGAAGCTTTGTGTCCCAAATCTGAAGAATTTTTCAATTGTGGACAAGGTCTTATTCAAACAAACAAATTCTTCCCCTTCCTTCTAACACAATGGCAGGCTCTGTCATGATGGGTGGTGGGTGGGGAGGTGGCGCTCACATGCATGAACAGTTTCAAATGACATAGCAAGAAAACCATTGCTCCCCCCTACAACTGTTACAGAATTTACAAAAAGTTAGGAAACCACTTTTAAATAAAATTGGCATTTGTTGCAAATGATTGCATTGTTTCTTTTTGCATTAAAAGCACTGATTTGTTTAGAACAATCATTTAAACAGTAACCATTTTTGTAACCCGTTTTGGCATTCCTTCATTTTTAAAAATCCTGGGAGGGCCTCAAACCATGGATGTGCCCTGGACATTTTTCAGTTTCTGAGTTGGCTTACCTGGTGGGGTTGAACTAGAGACTTTGGAAAGGCCCTTCAGTTCAGTCCATGATTCCTGGAAGCTTGTCTGAGGACGGAGTCTATCTGTCTGTCTGTCTGTTAAATTTATGTACTGGCCCATAGCTTGTGGGCAATCTGGGTGATTTACAAAATACTAAAATCGTAAATACAACTGATAAAATGCTGATAAATGCAATGCACTCATAAAATACTATAAAAACTAAGACAATATGACAAACGACAACCATAGGACAACAATGGCAGCAGTTACAATAGCTTAACCCCTCCAGGTACATCAGCAATTAATAAACAGTATTTAAAACTGGTTCAGCAGATAAAAACACACACTCTTGACTATTAAAATAGCTAGGAAATAAAAAGGTTTTCACTTGATGCCAAAAAGATGTTAGGGCAAGACTCTCTGGGGAGCATGTTCCAGAGATGGGGTGCCACTACGAAAAAGGCCTTTCTCCTGGTTGTCACCCCCTTATTTCTTTAGGGGGGTGTCCCCTGAGAAGGACCTAGACAGATGATCTTAAGCATCAGGTAGGAATATATGGGACAAGGAGTTCTCCCAGATAACCTGACCCCAAGGCATTTAGGGTTGCCAGCTTGTTCTGTACTCCGCTTATAATTCAGCAGGTGTCAGGGTTTTACCTTGTCTTGTAAAAGCTTCACTTTTGACCTTGAACATAACAACAATACTTGCCCTTTGACTGAAGAACTACCTGCCCCTTCTTGGCTAGATCCTGTTTGCTTAACCTGCAACCTCTTAGCTGTGACATATTCAAATCCAATATTTGGTGGCTTAGGAAGCACTCTGCAGGGGCACTTATAGCCTCATGAAGGCTTATTCCTGAAGGCCCTCATGTTGAAGAAGTCATAAAAGATTTCATGGGGTACTTCAGATGAGGCCTTTACAGGGAGTTCCGGCATTGCTGTCTTTTGTCCGCAATCTTCCTGTGATTTTTCATTGCTTCTCTAGTCGCTTTTCTTTCCTGAAAAAGACCCATCACGGAGAAGACTGAAAAGCTGCAATTGGGAGTGCCTACTTGATGCTAAGCTTATCATGCTAAACTTCTTTAGGAACCAAATATCATGCATAATGAAGCTATGCACAGTAGCTTTATTTACCTTTGTGTAAATGGCCAGGTTCGGACCAAGTGTACGGCAGTCTGGAGGAGGAAATAAATCTTTTCCTACCTATTTTTTTCCACTGAAAAGGGGGAAAAACCCTCAATGGACTCCACTGGATATGTTTTCCTACTTTTAACTTTCCTCCCCATGCATGGGAATTTCAGGAATAATGGAGGAGCCAAGTTTGAACCCCACCTCTTGCAGCCCTGTGGTCCCAATCTGCTCATGCTTACGAGAAGGTAAATAATGCTTTTCTGCATGGCTCCAGTATGTGCAATTACCCACATGTTTTGTTTTGCCTCCAGGTGGCACAACTTCTGCACTGACAGAATGTGACTGCCGAATGTGGCACAGAATTCAGCCTCAAGTCTTTTTTGATGGATTCAGAAAGCACCGACCCGGTCAAGCACATGCCCCCAAGCAACCAAACTCTCCCCAAACAGAAGGTAAGGGTGCTTTCCTGAAATGATCTTGGATGCCCTCTGGGACCCATAAAAAGAGGGATTCATGGTAAAAACATAAAAACCCCTTTCTGGGGTAAATAGTTTGGGGAAAAAAAGATTCACAATACAGAAGATTGCATAATTGATGCGTGCGGTTGTCTGGATGGAAAAATAACAATACCATCCATTAGAGATGAGAGCTATAACAACTCAGGCAGCAAGGCAGTACGTATTTTATAGGTCATCTGGGCACCATTCAGACCTACAGGTTGCTATTCCTTCTCCATACTTGAAAGCATTTAATGGATTATTATAAAGGGGTGGGGGAGAAAGATGGTACACAATAATGGTTCAAATTGAAGTTCTCTGTATATATCACTACTGCATGATTTCTAAATGAGAGCATCATTTTCAAAAATTCTCCCATGGCTAACCTGCACATTCACTGCCAGGGCTTTTAGAAATAGGAGTAATGAATTCACTTGCAGTGACAGCAGGAAAAGAAGACAGCAGGCAACACGTTTCCGAGATCATGCAGATAAATCTAAGGGTGGACAGAAGTACTGTGTGCCAAGTGGAAATTTAATATGGTGAGCATGTGAATAAGTGATGATCAAGGTCAGACAACTTGGTCTCACACAAGTTGCTGAGCCACCTGGTTGGTGGCCGTGGTGTCCCTGGGCAGGAGATCTGAGCTGCCATCTGCTTGGACTCCTCTGGAGTAGACCAGCTAGAATGCAGCCGGAAGCTCCTGCTCAGCACCTGTCCTGGGGGGTTGCAGGAAGGAGCAGGGTGCTGTACAAACGTTCTGATTGGCCCCTCTAGAGGAACAGCCCTTCTCTGGAGTGGCTGCCAGCAGCATAGGAGGGCAGGAAAAGCAGCATTTAGCTCCTTTTACTTCAAGGGAGGCCAAGCACAACGCCTGCTGCCACCATTGCCAAGAGACTGTAGACCAGACAGGGTAGACAAGCTGCATTCTGAGGAGGATGAGGAGAGCATGGCTTGGCCTCTCTGTCCAGTGCCATTGCAGTGGCTCCCCTAGTGTAGGTCATCCTGTCCTGTACATGGGCACCTGCAATAAGGGGTGGTGTACGATGACATCTTTTGATGCCTAGAACTGGATGCAATACTCCAGATGAGGCCTAACCAGTGCTGAGCAGCAGAACTCCACATGATTTGAAAGAGAGTCTTCTATTAATGCTTCCCATTTCATTCTTCTTCTTATTATTATTATTACAATGCCAGGTGACCATCTGAAAAGCATCTTGCATCTTCTTCATAATTTAGAGTCTAATGAAGCCTTTCATCCCTATCATGCTCCTGGCCAGCCTCACGGTATTTCACAAGAGCCAAGAGGCCTCCAAATGGCCATGAATCTTCTGGCTCAGCTGGGGTCCTTCTCTGCCCTTTGCCATAACCCTGCCATCCCAGTTCCTTCACACTCTCAACCCCATCCCCAGAAGATAGCACAGAAATATGTTTTGCATCAACAGCCCTGTGATGCATTAATTTCATAAGGATTTTACTCTGAGAAATCCATTGTGACTTGTCTTCGGTAAAACTGGTGTTTTGTGGGAGCAGAAAACTGTGGGTGCAGTGTTTCCTGTCTTGGGGCACCAGTCCACCTCTCCCATGTGTACAGTCCTCATCTTTCAGCCTCCCCAGTTTGGCTTCTATGAAATAGCTGAGGAGTGACTGGCCATGCTGATCCTAGCACAAAGGCTGTCACAAAGAGGAAGGTCAGGATCTCTTCTTGCTAATGCCAGAGTGTAGGACACAGAATAATCCATTCAAGTTGTGACAACCCAGATTCAGGCTGGACATCTGGAAAGCTTCCTCACTGTCAGAGCAATACGATAGTGGAACCAGCTGCCTAGAGAGGTGGTGGGCTCTCCCACACTGGAGATATTCAAAAAGAAACTGGGGAGCCATCTGAGTGGGATGGTGTGATGTGGTGTCCTGCAACAGCAGGGGGTTGGACTCGATGGCCTTCATGGCCCTTTCCAACTCTAGTATTCTATGATTCTCTGAAACTATGATCCTAGCAGCCATTGTGTGTGTGGCCATGTTCCATGGGAGGTGTTTTTGTGTTCTCAACACCTACTCAACATTTCTAACGTTCCCACCCAGCTGCAAAAAATTCTGCAGTGTTCATTTAGCTTTTAAAGCATTCTTATGAAATGCTCAAGTTTGGGTTGGGGTCAATTCAACAGGAAAGCCCTAGTTAGGTTTTGGGGTGAGCCAGAGGCTGTAGGAAAGAGGAGATGCATGCCTTCATTGTCTGTTTGGGCACTGTGTATTTGACTCTGTCACTGACATGAGTGTCCTATAGCACAATGCCAACAGCATATGTTGGAATGGCGGGTTCAGCAGAAATCCCATGGCACTGGCAAGTGGTATTGCGGGTGTATTAGCGTTTGCCTACCCTATGGCAACGTAACTTATGTTAGCTATGCTGTCAAATAGAATATTGTACCATATGCCCTTATTCTGATGGAAGGCAGAAAGAGACGGATTTGTATTCTGAGAATGGTTGTGCTTTTCATTTGATCTTGAAAAAGGATGTGTAGATTTAAAACTGTTATTCATTTCAGAGTGAAAATGAAGCTGAATTTAATGTTCTACTTTGGAACATGTCACCTGAACATAAATCCTGAAATTAGTGTGACTTATACTATTTCCAAATAATGTGTTTGGAGCAGAGATGTAAGTCTTCCATTAAAAGGGTCATTAGTGACATGAACTTTATTGTGGCTTAATTAGCTGTAGCTATAGTGAAAGACATGATGCTTGACAAAATAAGTTCTTTGAAAAAAACGTATTTCCAATGCATTAAGCAATTTAACAAAAATATTAAAAAGTGTGCAAGTCCTCATGCTAATTAAGAATATATGCATTGTGTTTTGATACCTATTGGTCCATTTTCTTTAATTCTAAGGCAGAAGATGAAACAGAGAGGTGTGCATATTGTGATTTTTTTAATGCTTGTGAAACTGTTTAGCACTGGGGAGAGCAAGCCTACTTAACTTCTTGGATTCCGATTTGATTCCATGCTTCCTTTAGAACATGTTACATTCTTGTAAACAGTGTGAATAGCTGTAATCCTCTGTGAATCCTCGGCGTTACATACTTGAAGGAGCTCATTGTTCAAACACCTTTCGTATACATGCTGCTGTATGCAAAGTTCACCCATTAAGGGCAGCTCTGCCCTCATGAGTTGGACAAATGCATGGAAAGAAGAAAGGAAAACTATTCCAGGAAAAACAGATCGCTGCCTACATCTGATGACAGCAGATGAGAACAACTTTTTAGCAAGTGAAAGAATGCTTATATAATGGCAATGTAGAAGTTAAAAATAGGAGACACTTGTCTATCTCAATAAGTGTGAGAAATTAGAGTGGAAAGTGAGGAATCCAATATGGAGATGAATACCCGATGGATTGTCATGGGTTGCCCTCCACTCCCAAATTCGGATTCGTTAGCTAATGCTAATGTGCTATGATGGGAGTTGAGCCAGCTTGTGGACTTCCATTTGTAAGATGGATTGCTGGTAAAATGTGTGCAAATAAGCACCCCCAAAAAACATGATTTATGTAGAATCTGTCAGTTTGTGCAGATAGCAATGTGTGCAAATTGGCTAATTCTGTACAAATTGCACTAGAGACACATGAGTTTGGGGTGCTTATGGAGCCACATGTGTTTTGCACTAGAGCCACATGAATTTGGAGCATGAAATTCATCAATTCAGGCAAGCCAGATTTCCTTGTTCTGCTGTATCATGAATGGATATCTCTGATGACTTCTAGGTATTTTGGAATCAATTTCCCATCAGAACAGGCAGAACAGCCCACAATCAAAAATGATGAGAGTCAAAGTCCAAAACCTGCAGGAGGCCAGGTTGGAGAAGTGCAGCTGATGTGTAACGATACCCTCAGGATGGTTCAACAGTGCTTTCAAATGTTACAGTAGATGCTATGATCACCCCAACTTCACTCCATTTGGACACTTTTGGTTTCCAGATGAAAGAATCCCTGGCAAAGCACCCGTTGGTCACAGCAGCAAAAATTAGTTGATTTCAATTTCCCCTCAGCCCAAACTCCGTATTCTGTCTCCTGTAGAAATTTCATTCTCCATTGACCTCTATGCAGCCACATTCACACTGTTCCTTTGCACCAACAAGGCAGTAGACAAAAGCAATCCTTAAAATGAGCAGTGCCCCCCTCTCTTTCCCCCCTATATTTCTGGTTGTAAACAGTTCTATTTCTGTCACAAAAAGTCAGGGATCCAGCAAGTTGAAATTTTAGAAATAGAGTAGAATATGAATATCCCCACGAATTATCCTCATTTCACACAGATACATCCTCTCTGACCCACCTCCAACCAGTGCATAAGATTATACAGTGCCTTAATTTGTGTCATTCCTATTTGATGTAAGCAGGGCTGTAGATAGGAATGTATCAGTTTTGCAGGAAAGGTTCTATAAATGTGCAATCTTGCTTTTCGTTGTTAATCTGGAGTTAGACGAACATAGGTTCTCTTTAACTCCAGATTAACAACGAAAAGCATGATTGCACATTTAAATAACCTTTCCTGCAAAACTGACAATGCAGTAAAAGAGCTACACTCAATATGCCAGCAAATTTGGAAAATTTAATAGTGGCCACAGGATTGGAAAAGGTCAGTTTACATTCTGATCCCAAAGAAGGGCAATGCCAAAGAATGTTCAAACTACCACACCATTGCACTCATTTCACACACTAGCAAAGTGATGCTCAAAATCCTACAAGCTAGGCTCCTGCAGTATGTGGACCGAGAATTACCAGAAGTACAGGCAGGATTTCGAAGAGGGAGAGGAACTAGAGATCAAATTGCCAACATACGCTGGATCATGGCAAAAGCTAGGGAGTTCCAGAAAAACATCTACTTCTGCTTCATTGACTATGCTAAAGCCTTTGATTGTGTGGATCACAGCAAATTGTGGCAAGTTCTTAAAGAGATGGGAGTACCAGACCATCTTATTTGTCTCTTGAGAAACCTGTATGCGGGTCAAGAAGCAAAATTGAGAACTGGACACAGAACCACTGATTGGTTCAAAACTGAGAAGGAGTTCGGCAAGGTGGTATACTGTCACCCTGCCTATTTAACTGATACACAGAGCACATCATGAGAAAGGTGGGGCTAGATGAATCACCAGTTGGAATTAAGATTGCTGGGAGAAATATCAACAACCTCAGATAAGCGGATGATACCACTCTAATGGCAGAAAGTGAAGAGGAACTAAAGAGCCTCTTGAAGGAGGAAGAAAGCACAAAAGTTGGCTTGAAACTCAACATTAAGAAAACTAAGATCATGGCATCCAGTCCTCTCACTTCCTGGCAAATAGATGGGGAAGAAATGGAGGTAGTGACAGATTTTATTTTCCTGGGCTCCAAGATCACCGCAGACAGGGACTGCAGCCAAGAAATTAAAAGACGCTTGCTCCTGGGGAGGAAAGCTATGGCAAAACTAGACAGCATACTAAAAAGCAGAGACATCACCCTGCCAACAAAAGTGCGTATAGTCAAGGCTATGGTTTTCCCAGTTGCAATGTATGGCTGTGAAAGTTGGACCATAAGGAAGGCTGAGCACCAAAGGATTGAGGCCTTCGAATTATGGTGCTGGAGAAGACTCCTGCGAGTCCCTTGGACTGCAAGGTGATCAAACCGGTCAGTTCTAGAGGAGATCAACCCTGACTGCTTTTTAGAAGGCCAGATACTGAAGAAACTCAAATCCTTTGGCCACCTAATGAGAAGGAAGAACTCCCTGGAGAAGAGCCTAATGCTGGGAACAAGAGATGGCAAAAGAAGAAGGGGGTGGCAGAGGATGAGGTGACTAGATGGAGTCCCTGAAGCAGTTGGCGTGAGCCTAAGTGGATTCCAGGGGATGGTGGAGGACAGGAAGGCCTGGAGGAATGTTGTCCATGGGGTCGCGATGGGTTGGACACCACTTCATGACTAACAACAACAGGTTCTCTTTCTGGAGCCCACGATGCATGTTTTTCAGGGGAGTTCACTCTTGAGACTCCCCACATTAGTCATTCATTCAAATGCTTAAAATGAACCACAGGTGCCTTAGATAAGACGGACCCCACACTTTTCACCTCTCTCATTCTAACCCCAAACCCCTTCTGCCCATGTGTCTAATCCCTAGTTTTTCCTGCTCCCTCTTAGTCCCAGAGTTCACTGCCTCCGTGGTAGTCCTAATCCACAACTCCAAAGTACAGTATACAAGAAAGAATTATTTTTTATAATTTAACAAAGCCAAGGTGAAATGATATGCATAAAGGTTAGTAATCTACAGCAGGATCCTATGCATGTCTACTCAGAATTTAGATCAATTGATTCCAATGGGACCTATTTCCAACTAAGTGTGAACGAAATGCTGCAAGGAGTGAGCTTTATAGAATTCAGTGTAACATGTAGTGTGGCATGATGACACCATTCTACAAAACCATTTCTCTTAAATCACTGCACAATTTTTGCTCACATCAATTCTAGTTCATGCGAAGTACTTAAAGACTAATGGGAAGTATGGTAATTTTAGCAACAGGTAAAGACCTTTCTATTCTTCCAGGTAATTTAAGAACTTTAGTGCTTTTAGTAAACCGTCCTGCTGCTGTTTTTAATTTGGCTTTATAACATTGTAATGATTTCATTCTTTGCTGCTAGTTTGTTCTTGGTTTTATTTGTTATTGTTTAAATATTTGTACTGTATGTGTTTAACAAATTGTATGCTGGCCAGAGAATGTCAGTACAGGGCAGTTTCAAAGTACAGTAAATAAATATTCCTTGTTACAGTGATAGTTAATGGCCTTCCTGCAATATTGGGTCAACATTTGGTTTCTCTATTACTGAAAAAGAGGAGGCAAAAATTAGGAAGGTAGAAAGGGTGGACATGGAGGGTATACCCTGAATGCCTCTTATTTGCTTCTGCTTACTGATTCCATCATCATGTAAACAACTTCCACGGTTCTCCATTCCACCACTGCAGGAGATACTTCTTTGTATACCCTCCATGTCCACCCTTTCTACCTTCCTAATTTTTGCCTCCCCTTTTGCCTGACCAGTGCTATAGAACAACTTCTGGATGGCAATATACTCTGAATAACATGGCCTATTCAAGCAATTCCCATTTATTTGAGACATTTCATCCACTTTAATGTAGGAAGTGCTCATCTTTTATTAACATGGTTAATCATGCCTTTTCTTCTAATGCAAGACTGGGGAGGACAGGCAAATGAACTGAAAGGTTGAAGATAATTAAAGGTAGGTAGCACCATGGAAACACTCAAGGTATTATGTATCTGTCTAAGATACATGGCATGGAATGAGACCAAAAAACTTTGGATATTATTCTTTACTCAGAAGTTAATAGCATTAACTTCTATTAAAGGCTAACTTGTTTACATTAAGGAAGGGCTAACCATGTTGGGTCTTTTGCAGAAAAAAATCTATGAAATCCTTTAGAAATTTTTATTGATTTATTATGATAGTAGCTTTCTTAGAATCTTCATCAGTGTCCGGTTCTGTTAATAGTCCTTCACTTTTATGCTTATTTTGACCAGCTTGGAGTGATTCTGAGATTAAATTAGACCTGGAGGAATTAATTTGGCATAATGTGAAATCAACTTAGTCTTTTAAGTCTACATCTCTTCCAGCCAAACTACTTCAGGTTTGTAAACCTGAGCAATAATGTCCTCTCTCCATGAAGCAGTTTGGCCACTGGAAGAAGCAGCCAATAAATGTTCTTCCTATTGAGCAATGGCAGTGATGGTCTAAAGGTCTATAAAGTGCTACACAAACCTCTGGGGAGTATCCCATTACCCAGAGTCTGGTGCATTAACTGGCTGAATGGAAAGCAGTGCCCAGATTTTGGACTAGTTAGAACTGCTTGCCTGAAATTAGGAAATTACTTAGCCAAAGATAGGTATGAAAAAATGCATCAGGTCCTAACTGACAGAGTGACAGGTATGCTAAGTTCATTGTGTTGCTAAACAGCTGTGCCAGTGTTTTAAGAAGTTGTTAATATAGAGGACAGTGGTGGATGATGGGTGTGAAGATATCACCAGGAAGGAGGCAAGGTTTGGCATTTTTCTGCTCAGCTGCAGTCCCACTCCTGAAAAATGTCCCAGTCCTGCCCTGCATTGGAGCTTAGTGGGGAAGCTTCCACTGGCACTCATGGGAGACTTGCCCAAGGCTAAATACAGCACACGTGTGGGGTGATTTTTGTCTGATTGCAGTTGAGGAGAGAATGGCAAACTCCCTTCCCCAGTGAAAATTAGCCCTCCTGTGTACCTGGGAATATCTATCTATCTATCTATCTATCTATCTATCTATCTATCACCTATGTATTTTAAATAACCCACAGGTAGCTGCTAGCTGCACAGCTGAGATGCAATTTAATTTGACTCTAACTCAGCTAGTAAGTGTACCTTACCCAGGCACACTGACTGTGTTCAGATAACATGATAACCCACACATGAGGGTTATATGGGTCCCAGTTGAACCAGGAAATGTGGGTTATTGTTGAAGTGGGGGTTATCGTATTGCCTGAACCCAGCTGAGTGAACAAACGATGGTGAATGACTCACAGTTCACAAGCCAAATATAAACCATGGGTTCGCTTCATGGGTTCACACTTAGCAAGTCATGTGCAGGATAGAACAGGGGGCATCTTTGGTGTAGCTTGATGGGCACTAACAGGTTTGTATGACAATGTTGATGCAGATTGCAAATAATACAAACTTGCCCTGCTTGCAAATGTGAAAGAGTGCATTCTTTTGAAAAATGGTTGTACATTCCCAAACTGGCAATCATGTTTGTTACATCTGTATCTTCTTCACATGCATGCACTTTGAAATATGCATTTTAAAAAGCAGCCATTATGCATTTTCATGCCTTAGTCAAGGGGAGGAAACAGGCACTTTGGGAAAAAAATGTATAGAGAAACATGCACTTTTCCTATTCAACATGCATAGTTTGGCTGTTCAAATAATCCCCAAAGCAGGTCACAAATGAGAATGAGAGTGAACCAAAGAAAGCTTCAAAGAGAAATCTGAAGAATTTTTGGTAAATTCAAACATCCCTCGTTCTCCAAATGAATCCTCTGCTATTTAGCAGTGATCACTCTGTCGTGAAGGCAATAGAAACTAGAATGTTTCAAGGAAGAGTCCACAGCGTCAAAGAGTGATATTTAATTGATAGTTCCGAGATGTAAGCTATCCCCTAAAAGACTAAACCAAACAAGCTGTAACTGACCGGCACCGGTGAGCCCAGGTCATCACCTTTGCTCTCAAAGCACCCCAGGCAATCAACAACTAATCCCTAATATCTAAGAATGCATAGTATCATTTTAAAAAATTCTTCAAGCATTCAAGTTTGTCTTGCCCTTGGAGGCACTTTTAACTTGAATCCTTCCAGCAGCTTCTAACAATTTGTGGTTTTCAAGCTTCCATTTCTTTGTTCTCAAAACATGTAGCCAGACTGAACATCAACCAAACCAAGCAGCATTTTCCTTTGTTTTCATGCTGAACTCCCAAGTATTGTGTATAACTCAAAGAACTGCATTCTCAGTTTTAAAGATGATTATTTACTCTAAACATCTTGTTTCCTTTCTTTCTCATGCTTTTAAAAGAATTTTATAAAGCAATTTCTCTTTTAAAAAGAAGAAACTTTCATTCTCCTTATACTTTTTTAGATCTTTCCTGCCCCCAAGCTAATCATCTCACTGAGTATGCCCATCTGGTTCCCATTATTGCTCACCTTCTTCTTCCATCTGCCCAACCACCAGCTTCAGCATATTATTTCATCAACCCTTCCAGCTCCAATTTTCCTCTACACCCCATCCAACCCTTGTTTCCCCCTTCCAGTGCTGGAGATACTACTGTAATTCTAGACATAACCAGAATTTGGAAGGCATTTTTTCTCTGCTGGCTTGGGCATGCTGGGTAACACATCTCATAGACATCAGGTTGGAGAAGATTAAGCTATGATGGAACTGTAGCAACCTGGGCTGCAAAACCCAATGGAATCCGAAGAATTCTGCCTCGGTTCCAACAATGGTCAGCCATGTTGGTCATTTCACATGTGTGTATTGTGGAGAGAAGACTCTGGCATCCCGGGATTCAAACTGGTGGGGAGGCTTGGGACTGGTGGGGAAGAGAATGTCTGCCTGGTACTTTAAGGACTGCTGCTACCGGAAATGTCCCCCTGCGCCTTCCAGCTTTCTTCCTGTCCCCAGCACAGTCCATCAGGGCTGAGTGCCTGCACCTGCCCTGGCAGTTCCATCAGCCAGCTTCTCAGTGTAAAAACAGGTAGGCCTGCTGCAGGGGGCCAGTCCTCTACTGACAGGCCACCCAGCAGGGGCACCCCAAAGGATGCGACACTAAAGGGAGTCCTGTCCCCCCCCCCCCCGTGGTATCGCCCTTCGGGATGTTGTAAGGCTGAGGAGGACTTTCTGGTTATCCATGCCTCTGTCTTTGTCGGCCTATGTCTGGGGTCACGGCTGGGACCAAGAGGGCAATGGTGGGAGTCCCAAACAGCATAGTGACAGGTAAAGGGAGCTATGGCAATGTGAGGAGGAGGACTGGCCGGGTAAGGGGAATGTGGCTGTGACACCTAATGGCTGTGTACGTTCAGGTTTTCCTTCCACCAGAGGCTATCATGTCAGCTATCCTCCAGGTCTCTGGATGCTGCTTCTAAATGCCAGATCAGTGCAGAATAAAATCTTCATCATGAGGGTCAGGGGCCGGGGTGCTGTGGTCTATAAGAATTCACTCTCTCTCCTGAGGAGCCCTGTCTGCCCAACAACTGATCAGGAGGGTTTGTACCTTCTGCTGAGCCAGTGGGAGAGACTGGGGATTCTGGTGGTGTACTGCCCACCCTGCAACCCATCAGTATCCCTACCTGAGCTGATGGACGTGGTCTGGGATGTCATGTTGGAGCCTCCCCCCAAGGCTGTTGGTCCTGGGGGGCTACAAGATTCACCCTGAGGGCTTTCCCTCTGGGATGGCTCAGGATTTTATGGTCACCATGACGACCATGGGGCTGTTGCAACTTGTCTTTATCTCAGTGCATGTGGTGGGACATGCTCAAGGCTCAGTTTTCTTCGCTGCATTTGAGGATGGTGCTCTGAGCTTTGACTCAGTCCCTTTTTCATGGTCAGATCACCATCTGCTGAGATTTAAACTTATGGTGGCTTTTGCCCTCTGTAAGGATAGGAGACCCATTAAGTTGTGTCTGTTTGACAGGCAGAGTGACCACCAATTAGGAATGGGTGAGAATTTCATTTCAGTCTGGTTTTCAACAGAATGAATTGAAGTTCACAAAGTTCTCCATATTATGAACATCTTTTTTGTTGAGATTTAAAAAATCTAATATAAGAAATAGCCAAAATGACAGAGTTGTCTGTCGAGGTCAAGGGCTGTGCTCTTAAATATCTGGGTTTAAATCTCTAGTGCCACATTTTCTTTTCTGAGAGACTTCTTTCCTTTAATAGCTATATGATAGGCAGGTACACCGTGGTCCTGTCCATACCTATAGCCATACCTATTGAATCTGGCTGGCATAGATGGGTAAGAATTTCATATCCTTTCAATAATGATAAGAAGTTACCAAAATTCACAAAGCCCTTCAAATTTAGAAGAGAAAGAACCCTAAAATTTCCATGGGAGAGACAGTGAATCAGACTAAATTTACTCCTCTCTGAGACTGATTGATCTCTTGAATGTTCACCATCAGAACTTTCATCCCATTCACAACCATGGACATGATCATAATTATCTATTTGATTCATATTTTAAAAAATCATTTCTAGATCTCAGGCTCAAGACTATATAATAAGACTACTGAAAATGTTTTCAGTTAAAACTTGTTGAGCATTATTTAAGCCTGCAATCCTGTGTACCCTTCCTGACAGAATGCCTAATTGAACAAAGTGGGACTTATTTCCATGGAAACATGTATATGAACAAGTTGCACATGTAGGTACTCGAAGGTGAGATGCTTTTAAAAATTCTATAAAGCTGTTGTACTATAATATCCAATTGCCTACTACTTTGTACCAGATGCTTCTGTCTTTACTTTCAGGCTGATTTGCCTGGAGCAAATCAACCTGTAAGACTGGAGCTGCACTGGGGTCAGGAATCTGTGGCCTTCCAGATGTGGTTGGATTCCAATTCCCATTAGTCCTGGCTTGCAACAGCAGTAGTCAGGGATGCTCGAAAATACAGTCCATGCAGGAGTTTCTCTTCCTGGGACTGCACATTATATGACCAAGTTGCATTTCTAAGCCTTGGCCGCTGCTTCTCTATGGCCGAGAGGCATTAGGAGAGGACAGGTTGCATGGAAGAAGTGGTGGATGGGTTGTTAAGTGCCAAAGTCTTCCCCATGTCCAATTTATTCTGGAAATTCCTCTCCTCCTGGCTTAATTTCCAAACCTCTGAGTGCTTTTGTAGTAGTTGACAGTATCATGCATGGCTAAACAAGATTAATTGCTTACTATAAATATGTTCATCAACAAATATCAAAGACACCACAATAAATTCCCACTGACTGTTTCAGGTTAACTTCCCAAAGGACTGCATGGAAACTCTAAGTGCATTGGGAGACTGTAGAAGAATCTTGCTTTTTTGGGTAGAAAATATTGGTGGAAACTCTAGGCAAGGAAGTGTAAGCATGATGCACAAACATATTTACTTCCACCAGAGCTTTGTGAAGGAGACTAAAGAAAGGGAGCTGACACAGTTTGTGTGTGTGCATGCTCTCATATGAGCAAACACAAGCCATTGTTTGGATCAGAGAGACAGACGTACAGATGATCCTACTGGCATTTGTGTTGTGTAGGCTATCCAGTGGAGAGCCAGTTGCCTAGTAGGATTCCATAGTGGGAAGAAATGAATTAATGCATTTCATTTTGTCTGTGGCCATTCCTAAGTCTGTTCATCTGTGATTTTTCAAAAGCACAACACCTGTGTAAAAAATAATATTTAGCTTAAACTATTTTCTCACAGAGTACATATTTCTAAGTTTATTTCCTCAAGGGGCACATTTGCAAAGGTATTTTATCCTGCAGTGCAGTTTTGGTATGTTCTCTGAGCACTGGACTGCCATCTAAACTTCAGGGCAGTGCGAAATCCAAAGGATAAGGGCCGGTATCCAGAAAAGACATGTCTTGGGCGTCCATCGATAGCACCCTTTCTGGACTTGTTCCTCCTCTTCACCACCGCCGTTTGCTTGTTCAAGTGCCTCTTGGCCCAGACGAGGGTTGCAGGGAGAAGCAGGAGTATAGGTGCCACAGCCTATCTACTCCCCGGCGCCCCCCCGGCAAGTGAGCGAGCGAGCGAGCGAGCAGCCGCAGTGCGAAAAATGCAGGAGGAGCAGGAGCAGCTGGTGACAAGAGGAGATGGCCAGGCGCTCCATGCCACACAGGGCACTTCTCATTGTGCGGCCCTCGAGACCAGGCCCTTTTTCGCGAGCCTTCTGGGGTGACCCTGTTGGGTGTGGGTGTAACCCACTTGGGATTGTGTGGCTGTGTTTCTTGGATGGATAACTGGGCCTTGTCCATGGGGGTGATTATAACTCTATCTTATTGATATAATTCATTGTATTGTATACTATATTGTGTTATGTACTGCGTTCTGTATTATTGCATTAACGTTGTTTTTTAAATTTTGTATCACTTACAGTTAAATATTCTATTGCCTGATGGTATTTCTCTAATGTATTATTGTATTTTTATGGAATATGTATTGTTTTGCTCTATTGTAAGCTGCCCAGAGAGCCCGATGGGCTATGGGGTGGCAAAATACTAAATGAAATGAAAAGAAATGAAATGACAAGGGCAGTGAGAAGGCAGATGCCCTGGGAGAGGGGCCCAAGGATACCCCAAAGCTTAGAACCCTCACCGCATCCAGTGAACTTCATTCAGACCCACACATCAGCCCAGGAAAAGTGGGTCAGGTTGGTACACTTCCAGATGTGGAAACATGTGATGTTTTTGGCCATTCCTGGAGCAGATGTGCTGCTTGTCTGGATGGTCAGCACTTTCTCAAGGAAGTCAAGCCTCTTTAGTACTGGTTCTGTAATTTCGTTCAGTTACTGTACTGGAACCCTGATCATGGAATAAGGTGGTGCTTCCCAACCTGTCCCCCAACATCCTCCGCCCATATGGCCAGTACCCATCGCATTGTGTTTCAGGAATCCCAAGGCAGCAGAGGCAGATGCTGAAAATCTCTCTTCTTGGTTTTCCCTGAAACTGAAATAAAAATGAACACCATCACTATGCCATCAAGCTGATTCTTCCCTACATCTCCTACCAGCTCATTTTCCTACCTCCGCAGCTCCAAACATGCAATTCACGTACCACAATGCCACATAAGCCCTTTGTTTAGAAACAATACCTTGCTTTAGCCAGCCTACTAATTCATACGAGGGAAGCACATCTCTGCCAACAACATAAGAGATGTTATCCTTGAATCGGCAACATTAACTCCTTTTGGTATAAGACAATGACAAGGCATTGCCTGTGCAGGTTCTCACCCAGTGCACTGAGAACATATGTCAGGCACGGGTTTTGCACCGACTAGGTGACCAGAAGAGTGGGTAACTGGATCATACTGGGCAGGAGCCGGATGTCTCGCATTCCATATCCATTGGCTGGACAGTGTGTAGGGCAATTGTCCTATGTTGTCATGTACCTTGTGGGGTAAAAACAATCTTGGTTTTCCTTTACGAAGTATTCCTGGTTCCTTCCTTCATACAAATGAACCACATTGAATTCCCAGTTTCTTGGCTTCATAAGAGTGATTTGGATCTTACACTTTTGCACTTTTTTCCTCATGTCCAACTATTGAGAAGTAACTGCCTCCAACATTTGTGGCCTAGCCACATTAGAAACATAGAAACAGAGCGAGTCAGAAGGGGTCTGCTGGGCCATCTAGTCTGACCCCTGGCTCCAGCCGGCTCCGCTCACGACATGCCCACCATTTCTATGCTTTCTGTGCTTCCCATGTGATATTTCAATCAATGGCTGCTGCACTGTTGTATGCCTCATGACTCTATAAGCTTGTAACAAAAAGTTCCCATACCTGACCTTCAAACTTCTGTTAAAATACGTGACCTCTCCATTCACATGACGATAATCAACTGATGAGCATCTGCGTTGTGAGCCATTACAGCTGCAAGCAAAGCATGGGCTGTTGCATCGTTGAGTAGTATTGAACTGATGTTCCTCTTAAATATTCACATATGCAGTGCAACAAACAAGATCTCTACCCAGGATGGGACTCCCTTCTGGTACAACATAACCTCAGTTGCCACACAATTGCTCTCAACTGCTACTTTTGCTGATGGGCAACCAAGAGGTGGAACTGGATTCCATGAAGCATGCAATTTATGTCCTGTAAGTGGCGAGTTACCAATGTATTGCATATGCTTGGTCAATTATGGAGACTACCAAGCCATTCAACTCAATGTCATGGGAATTTCTACATGCAGGGCCAGGCATTGCAACAATACATGCCATTCTATGCACTGCAGTAGCTTCGTCAAGGCCTTCCTCACTTAAATAATAACTTCTGCTTCAGGAACAGATTGTTGGAACTGGGCTTTCCATGATCCCCTAGCAGAATATCTTTCCTTCCGCAGTGGCCACATTGCACTGAATCCCCTTGCAGAGCAGTTAGCATATTTTCTATGAAGCCCCCTGCATGATTTTGGCTAGTCACTGACTCTCAGCCTAACTCACAGGGTTCTTGCTGTTGTGAGGATAAAAATGGAAGGGCGGAGGGCCATGTAGGTTGCTTTGGGTTCCTTGCAATCATCATCCTCACCCTCATCGTCCTTGTCATTGTCATCACAGTTAACAATGAAAGTATCATAACATTTTACTGCAAATGTGAATGTAAAGCCAAATTTAAACCACAATCAGTTTCTAGCAAAAAACATTACCTAATGGAAATTGTCACTGCTTCTCCATCAACTGTCTTGAATAATTTCCTCTGCCATAGCCTAAAATCACAAGTAGCAACCATTTCCCTTAAAGCAGCAAGATAATGACCAGTAGTTTTTCCTTGTTTATACTGCTTTGCCACAATATTAATTTCACAAAAAGTTTCTCAAAGCTGTCTCATCTTTATCATCCTAAACAGGTAAATTGTAGACACTTCCCTGAGTTTTAGCTTTGGAGCAACAGATGAGTAATATACACTTTCTTCCCTCCTAAGTATTTAAGCAAGAATAGTCAGAACATTCACATCAAACATTCAAGCTGAAGAAATAAGTGTAGTCCTGGCTTATCCAGGGTGGAGGGTAGAGGTGGTGGAGGAAAAGGTAGAACTACTACAATATAGAAAAACTACTTCCAGGCTTCCTGGAAAATGAAAATACGATAAACATCCTCGCTGCATAATCACCTTGACTCTTTGCTTCCCAGCTTCTTCCCCTTCTTCCCGGCCCCTTTTCATGCATCTGCCACAATTCCCATAATGCCATTCACCTACCACAGTATCACGCCAAGGGGACAACTCATGGGGTTGGACAAAGTTAGAATAAGGGATAACTGTGGTTGAGATTGAGAAAGATATTTCAAAAAAGAAGTGCATCACCTTTTTGGCCAAGCGCACCACTGGGGAGAATGCAGTAATGTCCTCGGGCCGTGCTTTTGCTTGCACAACCCTATCTTAAAACATGAGAGTTCTAGCATCATTAGTCAAGCCTTATGGGGTATTTGAAGGTCAGGGCAGGGGGAATCAGAGTCCCAACTAAATTATTTCTGTTCTTTTAACTAGAGCTGACTGGATAAAGCCAGAGCCAAGTAAACAACTGAGCTTGAGGACACAGCAAAATTTCACAGTAGCTAGTGCATTGGCATTACCAAAAAACAGTAGAGAGCACTGTGGAGCCATCTTTGAAGCAGGAGGACTGATAAGTAATATCAAGCATCTCAAAGGGAAGGGGAGAAGCAGCCGCTTGGCTGATGGTTTTCCAATTTCCTGTTCTACCCAACTATGTTCCCATCTTACTGCAGATTCTCACATGGCTTGCAGGGAAATATCTATCCAAGTTGCTACACTTTCAAATATTTTCCTTTGTTTGAAAGTGGATTATTCTTTTCTTTCTGTCTTTTTTAACCATTAGACATTGTTCACTTTGGGATTCTGGAACTGAATGTGCTGACAGATTTCATTTTAGAATAAAGGACACATCCTTCAGTTTTCTACCATTGTCTCACATGCATATTACATAATGCACACACACATTTATATTGTGTATACTTTTTAAAACCATGTTTTCTTGTTCTCTTGTTTTGTTTTTGGCATTTTATCGCACTGTTCATCTCAGTTTGGTTGCACTTGAATATAATTAAAGTCAGGAATGAGCACCATTAAAGTAAAACACTCCTGTATGAGAGAGTTGTTGTCATAGCACTGCTTGTCACTAAATGTGCAAGCTTTTGTTCTAACTAAAAGGCAAGGCAGACATAAGCCAGAAAGATGCCCATAAATGATGCAATCTGGTCATGTCTGTATATATCAAGATCGTACTGCCCTTCTTCACTATCCCCAAAATGAAACTCTCACAATTCTCCATTAATTCATTAGTTGTGCAATCGTGTAATGTTTCAAAATGATGCCACAGCGTATATTTGGTAACATCAGATGTGTCAGTGAATCATTCCAGCTGCACTACCAGGAATGGAAACTCAGAAACTTTCACGCTACCCAGCTGAGCATGGAAGGACATTATCATCTGGAGAACATAGTCCAGCTTTTGCTGGGCTGTACCACTTCTGAACTTCAGGGGAAAGGATTGTAAGTTTGAGTGCTTCCCTGAATGAACTTGCCACATACAAAGACTAGAGGGTCAGGAAGAAGTCATCTACTTAGCTTTCTTGAGGATGCACTGGCTTTCCATATTCATGGTCCTCTTGCACACCCCTGCTTTATCTCAAAACATCTAACCATTTGATGTCCCACCTGCTGAATAGGGTGGCAAGAACCATAGTACATGGTCCTATTGAGTGTGTCATTCGGCTCTGAAGTGAATATCTTGCAAAAATCTTGGGAGCCTTCTTTTCTCAACTCTTCACCTGTAGTATACGATAAAGCACCTACCAAATCACCTTGGGTGCCATGTTTTTTGTAGAATGGAAGGGTACTAAATAAATAACATGGATAACTTGTTCCCCCAAAATGATCTTATTTATTATCCTGCCCCCCCCCACCCCACAATGAACTCAGAGCAGCTTACATCATTCTTCTCCTCTTACTCTCACTCTTATCCCCACAAGGTAGGTTGGGCTGAGAGTCTGTGACTGGCCCAGTGTCACCGAGTTGGCTCCATGGCTAAGCGGGGACTAGAATCCAGCTCTCCCAAGTCCCAATCCACTAAACCACACTGGCTGTAATATGTATTTTCTGTATGCAGATGATCCTAGACCTCAATAAGTTGCCAGGGCGACTTATTTTATATTGTAAACTTGTTTTATATTTTATCGTATTATATTTTAATTGATATATTTGTGAGCCGCCCTGAGGCTTCAGCGAATGGGGCGGCATAGAAATTTTCTAAACAAACAAACAAATAAATAAATAATCATGTTTGATTCACCAGAGCAAGCTGACATCTTGGATATGTGTGTTCTCTCCTGATACAGACAGACACAAATCGTTTGACATGATTCTGAGATCAGGCTTCCATTTTTACCTTTTACTTCAAAATATCAAGCAAACTTTGCATGAATCAAGATATGGTATGAGAGCAAAGTAGTTATCATAACAAGTAAAACACACTCCAATTCCCCCCTTCCCCCAGATTTCTGTCTGGAACATAACTTTCTAAAGGCTAAAATGCCTCGCCTGTGCAACATACGTATCTGAGCTGACCCAAAATGAGTAGAGAATCCAAGATATCCTCACCCTAAAATTTCCTAGTTTAATTTAACCAACAGAGCAACTGAAGCCCAGCAATTTAAGATGATTTAACCAAAATTTCAGCTTTAACTTGGGAGTACTATATGTCATTTCCTTAATAGCACTTCCACACAATTTTATTTTCTGTTTCCATAATAAGATGCATGACTTTAAGAGTTGCAAACTGTGCTCAGAGCCCAGTGTAATTCATGAACCCCAAAAATGCACTTGCCAACATGGGGACATTTGACTGACTGACTGAATGGAACACTACAATGTTTAGGAGCCTATTCTGGGGTCACCTATTCACATACTGAATACTGAGTCCTTGGTCATCCAATTAGAATTTTCTTTCTTGGTGCCTTCTATGTTTGGGATACCCAATTAAAACAGCCACTTGGTATCATCTCTCTCTTTTGCTTTTTCCGGAACTCTGATGAACACCAATGCTATATCATTCATTCTCATTTCCAATGCAAAGAAAGTGTATATCAACATTCATAACTGAATCTACTTGCATACAAATGGTAACATACTTGTTACCTTAGCTGTTCCATCTCTTACCTCTCCATTTGTTTCCCCTGCTTCTTTGCCTCCGTGTCCTGTTCCCCCCCAACTACTGAATTTTACATTGCAAATTATAGCCTCCAGAAAACAGTAGATACTTTTCTATAAAGCAATGCACAGCTGATGGTGCTATTTACGCATCAACAGAAGTATATTTTCTTGTTGCTCTTATTTCTTATTGTCCCTCATTTTCATGAGGATGAGAAAGATGAGACAATTGTGTAGTAGCTGATACACAAAAGAAACCAGAAATAGCTTTCAGGATCATTCTTGACTCAGAGTGAGTTTAAAGGTTATTTACCACTCAAGGCCAGCTCTGTCAAGCTGACCTCGGTTGTCTTCTTTCCATGAAGTTTGGGAACAAAACACATCTTCTCTCAAGGCATGCCCACCTATCTTTTAGATGAAGATGCAGTGATATTCCCCTATCAAAAAGGTTAAACTCGCAGGATTATATGTAAACATTCATTTTCACTACACCCTGCCTAATGTGCAAAGGTTTTCTTCCGGTTTCCTTATCTTCTCTCTTGCCCTGTGAGAAACCACCCCAGTCTTTGATGAAAGAATCATGTCTCCATTCATTTCCTATCTTTCTGAATTGCCTTCGCATTTCCTATCATCTGCACATAATCCTATTTTCTCCATTATTGTCTTAATACCAAGTACAGCACAAGATAATGGATAGGCACTGTAATAACAGTGTGGCCTGTAGCAGCCCCTCAAGGGAAATATCTTTGATGCTGGTGGAATATTAATGTGTCTCAGGTCCCTGATCTTCTTCTTTCACTTCATCTCCTGTTTTCTAAACTGCATAACGATTTTCATATACATGACAAAAGCATTAGAACCGGGATGGGGGAAGGGTTCACTGATGAACCACAGGAAGGCTTGTGATTAAGTAGCTCCACTCTGATATCTTTGTACACTTTCTGACCACCATCAGACTAGACCATTTATGTCAGCGATTCTTAATTTTAAAAGAATAGAGGCAGAGTAGAGGCATATAGCATTAGTGCTGTACTTGCTTAATCCAAATACCTACCACAGACACAGGGTGAAAAGGAATTAAAAATGTAATTCCTTAGTAATGTACCTATTGACAGGGTGACTTTGGGTAGACTAAAAACAAACTGCTTGATATCACTGAAGAATTAGCTGGTGAATTTTGTTTTTGATCCCAAGATGCTTAATTGTCAGCAGCATGTAAATGGGACAGGAAATTGAAGCTGTGTATGTTAGCACCCTGAAGATTATGTTATGATTTTCCATGCAATATTTTTGTTAAGTATAAGTGGAGAAACTTTTTTTTGCTGCTGCTCATATTAGCAGGATTTAGCTCTTCGAAAGAACATTATCATAAAGGTATTATGTGGATTGTGTAGCTGAAATAATCCTTCCTTCCTTCCTTCCTCTTGTTAGAGAAAGAAACACAGTTTATTTCCTGCAACTTTTCACTTTTAGGAAACACTATTTTCCTTTCATTAGATTCTCTTCTTTCACAAGACCTATTAGCTTCTGTTAGAAAAGTCAGCAAAGGGCTCTATGGCTTTGAAAAGTGCCTATACCAGGACTGTCCAGAGAAAAATATTGAGCTGAAACAGCAGCCTCATTCAAGTGTTTTGTACCTGGACAGAGCAAACAAAGGAGGTGAGGGAGCACCTGAGGCCTGTACCATCCATCATTACCTTGGTCACTCTGGGCAAGAGGAAGAGAACTCGCTGCATTCTGGCTCGTGTGGAGCATCTCCACAGATGCTTTCCCTCCACGCTGCCAGGGCCACCAAATTATTCCCATTGAACATAAACGCAAGGACTACCTGTGGTCTACAAATGCCCTACAGCAAGGGAGCAGGACCTTTCCAGAAGCTGTATCAAGACCACTGGGCTTCCCCTGATGGCTGTGCCCCCTTGCCTTGGCCCACCCCTTTCCCCTGATCAGCAGCGGCTTAGCCATTTCCTGGTTTCCATGAAGCCTGCCACCTCTCGATAAGCTTCTCCTAACACTGAGCTGCTTGCAAGCAGAGTTTTGTGCTAAGTTTTGATGCTGTTCTCTGATTTCTGGCTCCACCCCCTTGACTTTGGCGCCACTCACCATCGTGCTGTGGAATGCAGACTGGCTTTTGTGCTGAGAGAGGTTCTTCACCCCTGTCTTGGAGGATCATTGTCAGGATTGTGTCTGTCTAGAGAAGCACTTCAAACATCATTGAAATGATAAATATTATTTATGGTATGTATTCGCCCAGCTGGGACAGAAACACTGACAAAGCTCCCCTTCTGTATTGGCCCATTTGAGTCATGTGTACTTGCAGTTAGAACTAGACTGAGGCATTTGTTCAAAGCAATTACTAGTAAAGGATACTAAAAATTAAACCTCCCCACTGCTTTTTTTTGTTCCAGAGAGAGAGGAAAATATACACAGTGCTCTGCTATGCATTTATGGGAATCCCCATCATTTCCTTTTAATACCAAGCCTGCTTAATAATCCTTTCATCTACCCAGACTCATAACAAGACCCACTTGCTTATTAGCATGAATTGTGTGCCATGGGATAGAGGTAGCAATAACATGTTTGCTGCTGCCCGATTTCTACCAGGGGTATTAAAAACAATCCAGCTATTGACCATCAATCATTACAGATAATATCAGTAGAGAAATGGTTTCAACTGAAAGCAGCTGGCTGCGTTTTTTGCTTTGCTTTTGCTTTTCGTGGTGATGCAAAGTAGCAGGAAGGATGGGAGATCAAAAGCAAAGGAGCCATGCTTAAAATAGCGATAAAAAGAATGCAGAGGATATTGAGAATGTCAGGTATTACAGAATGCAGGGCTGAGAGGTTAGTGGAAGGGGAAGGGGAAGATTGAAGGAGCATTCATTCACATGCAGTATGTTCAGGTGTTTCTGTAGCCATAGGGCAAACCTCTGACTATCCCCTTCATTGAGGCTGGGCGCTGTCTAGTTCCTCCAGGATTTTGCAGGCTTGAAACTCCAGGTCTCCGCAAGTAGCTGTGAAACCTGGGAAAGTCCCCACACAAACAAGAAGAGACTGAAGCTCAAATCGAAAGAAAGAAAGAAAGAAAGAAAGAAAGAAAGAAAGAAAGAAAGAAAGAAAGAAAAAGAAATATCCCAAGAGAAGAATGGGCTTTTGGCAAGCAGACAGACTGTCCATGTTCTTGTTTGACATTTGGAAAACTTTAACATTATTTCAAAATAATGAATTTGATTCCTGCTCTTTCATAATGCTATTATTTCTGGTGTTTTGAAAAAGTGTGGCACAGGGGAGTAGGCCTGTGATCGAATTATAATGCTTCTGCATTTTAAACCACACTAGGCAAGGCGGAATAATTGAATATGCAGCCAGGAGCCTGGTCCTACTTTGGCAATCAACAACTGTTTCTTTTGAAGCCTACAGAGGATTGGGCCGCCTGGCCCTGTAGCTTTCTCAGGCGTGCTGCTTCTGCTTCCACATGTATTAGCTTGCCAGTGACACTGTTAGTGTCAGGAGTCCAGCACGAGGCAGTGCATTACAAGCAAGGTTGTTGGTGGGATGCGGGTGGCAGGCAGTGAAACGTTGCTATTTTTAGAGACGATGACATGAAGAGCAAAGTTTTCAAAGGGCATGAAGCTGGAATCAGTCAGATTTTTCAAAGCTGGATCGCAGTGCTAATAAATTGCATCCAGCATTAGTCATACTTAGAGTAGTCCCACGGAAGTCAATAGGGCTTACAGAAATCCTGATTTGATTGTTGGAGGTAAGCCAGTCATAATATTTCCCTGTCTCAGAATTTGCTTTTTAAAGTACTGCTTATATTTCCACTTACTACAGTTTAACATGTCTAGGGCTGCATTAGACCCTTCGTAGGCCCTGAATGCTCTTGTAATCATTGGTTCCCAGGACAGAGCTGTAGATAGATGTTTACATCGTGTAGGTCCCTTAACTATAGAGAGCTGTGTATGTTATTTTGTAGTGGGACACCAGCTATTTTCACCTTCAAATAACCTGCAATCTCCAGGGAACCTCAAAACAATAGTTCAGAGTATCTGGATATATCTTCACATTCATAAAGATGATGTACATTCATTCTTTTATTTAAACATACCAGGATTTTTCTACCCTTCCCATAACAGTGTTGTTCCCAAAATTCCTCTTATACAGCACACGTAACAAGAACCATTGCTTACAGAGAGGGGCAGAGAGGACCTATCTCTTGTCTCCAGGGAGGAAAGAATTTGATAGGTAGATCTCCTCTATGAATGTGTCTGTGTGTTTAAAACACAGATGAGAGTAGGACCCATGGCTACATCCACTCTTGGCAAAATTAGGTATAGCCAAGCTTTGCATGTCTTTCTTAGCCATTAGCCAATGAGAACACTGCTTCAAAAGAGAACACCCCATCCAGTTGCAAGGGGACTGCACAAATGATTGAAAGCCTATCTTTGGTTTTGTTCTTGATTTTCTAAGATGATGTTAGCATGGCAGGGATTAACTTGGTATGGGTAATACTGACCTGATTTGAGTACCAGGGCTTAAGGTTCAGGTTCTCAACCATGTTTTCATCTTGAGAAAACCACCCTCCACAAGTGGAGGAAACATGGACATTGCAAAGAGGGGGTAGGATGAGTGTACTGCCCCTCCTCACGTGTCTATTGTACTCAGATACATAACGTTTGGCTAGGGCTAGAATATCATGTGCAATGTGGGTGCTTTACTCACATACTTCTTATGCATCAAACGTGACAACTTTGGCCTTGTTTTCTGCAGAAGAAGAATCAAAGATTTGGCACTTGAACCCAAAGTGAAGAGCACTTGCATGTGGAGTGCCCATATCATGTAGATGTGGTTATGTGCATGCATGTGGTTATGTCCACATGCATGGATGTGGTTATGTGCATGCATGCGCGCGCGCGCGCACACACACACACGTTTCTTTCCTCCATCAGAAGCACACCTAAGAGGGGATGCAATTCTCTTAATAGTTCCCAAGATCTATAAGCAGCTAAGTGATTGTAGTCTTTATTATATTTATTTTCATTGAAATGACAGCATCATTTTGTATATTGTCTCTGTTGCTCAGTACAAAGAAGTCCACAGGGAAGTTTGTTCTGTCTCAGCAAAGCATCTAATGAAACAATAGCAATAGCATTTCAGCTTTAAAGCATTTTGTCAGATTTATGGAAAAGACCCAATGAGTTTCCTAATTGTACGGTATCAAGTGGCATTAATTTTAGGAATTAAGTAGCATTCATTTTAGGGAAAAAAATCATTCATATGGTCACAGCACTTGGTTTGGTTTTAGCATTTGCAAGAAAAGCCACACAAGAAAAAACTGAATATAAATAAAATCTAAATAAATTATATGATTAGTTCAGGCAGTTTTGCCTGGTGATATAGCATTTAATGCACTGGCTTCTTTTGAACATTGAACAGAAAGATCTTTAAAGAATTTCAATTTGTTTAAATAAGCCTGAAGATATAGGCCAGTGATGGCAAACCTTTTAGAGACCGAATGCCCAAACTGCAACCCAAAACCCTTATTTATCGCAAAGTGCGAACACTACAATAAAACCTGAAAACTGAGGTTTTAGTTTAGAAAAAGCAACTCACAGCCAGTCCAGGCAAATACATATATATATATATATCCATGGTAGTGCACTGACTAGAAATGTGGAAGCTCAGATGAGGCACAGCTAATGAGTCATGGCACGTGACGTCATCACCTGGCACTGCTACTCCTTTCCGAGCAGGCGCATGGCCCTTATGTGAGCCACCCCGAGGCTTCGGTGAATGAGGCAGCATAGAAATTTTCTAAATAAGTAAATAAATAAATAAGTGTGCCGCTATCCAATGCTCAACTGCTGGGGCGATGCTGGGGTGACTTTGCTCACATGCTGACAGAGAGGGCTCTGTCTGCCCAATGTGGCATGCGTTTCATACATTTGCCACCACTGGCCTACCCCTAACCTGGCGCGCTCCCCTAACCCTAATACAGGGCTAAATTACCATTGAAAGGGGTGATTTTGAAAAGGCCTTCCTTGAGTAGATTTTTCTGCACAGCTCATCACTTCTGCCCATTCTAAACACATTCCAACCATCAAAATCATCCAGGACACCTCAGTGTTTTAACTCTATCGCTACCCTGGTGCACACCCCTAACCCTAATACAGGACAAAAGTTCCATAGAAAACAGGGCAATTTTGAAAAAGCCTTCCTTGAGTAGATTTTTCTGCACAGCTCATCATTTCTGCCTATTCTAAACACATTCCAACCATCGGAAAAATGGCAGGACAACTTGTTTTTCTAACCCTAACCCAGTCATTGTGAACCTTTTAGAGACTGAGTGCCCAAACTGCAACCCAAGTTTATTGGGCACTCCCAATAAACCCACTTATTTATCGCAAAGCGCCAATACTGCAATAAAACCTGAAAACAGCCAGTCCAAGCAAAAACTATATATCCTTGGCAGCTCACTGATCAGCCATGAGAAAGCTCAAAAGAGTTGTGGCTACTGAATGGTGGCTTGTGACATCATTGCCTGGCACCACTGCTCCTTTGTGAGCATGCACATGGCCCCTTTGTGCGCTGTTATCCAATGCTCGGCTGCTGGGGTGATGCTGGGGCAAGTTGGCTTGTGTGCCGACAGAGAGGGCTCTGCATGCCCACTGTGGCACATGTGCCATAGGTTTGCCACCACTGATACAGGCACTCTCGATAAGGCATGGAATGTGCATTTGCACAGACCAATGATACACTGTGTCCAGTTTTAGTGGCCGTGGGTAGCTCTGTCAGTATCTCTGCTCTGGAAATAGCAAAATACCCATTCCACGGCTTGGTGGAGTCTGATCCAAGAGCCTGGATGAGTAATCAGAACATTTGGTATAATGTCCAGCAAGCTACATTGTCTTGATCTTGAATAATTGTTGCCATCTGACTCCAATGTAAAATGCTGCAATGGATATACAATAGTGGGGAGGATTCAACAATGTCCGTGCACTAGTGTTCCTGATATTGTACATTTTGCACTACTGTAAATCAGGGCTCATGCACTTGCTAGCACAGTGGGAAATTCAGCACCGCTGTGGCAGTGGGGAAACAAGACTCAGGACATCTCCTGTCTTGCTTTCTATTGAAAAATAGGTCCTCTTTTGCTACTGCTACCAAATTTCCCATTGTGCCAGCAAGCACCATGGATGCCACAAAAACATGGGTTTCTGCTACTGCAATGTTAATAGTGTCAGTGTATGGACAGTGTTGGGTCTTTTTCCGATTTCTTTTTCATATATTTAAACACTGAAATTCTAAAATAATGCGAGGCATTCATGGATATTGCCCTTAGCTCATCTGGCTATGCATTTCATTTGACTTATAGTGGAAAACAAAATGCTACTTATCTCTTTTGCCTGGTCATGAAAACCCTGATGATTAAACAAACAAAACAAAAACAAAAACTAGAAAGAGGCTCAGGCTTCACTCAGGCTCTTGGGGAAATGGCAAAAAAGGCACACATATGTAGTTCATGTGTGACTCTCTGGACATGTACATTCCAACATGTATGTTACACCCTATATGAAAAAAAAGCGGGTGAGGCTTCCTAAGAAAGTGTTTCGATCAGTTTGGAAGTTCAGCTCAGGCTTGTTCTAGATTTCTATTGTCACAAGAAGAAGCTACTATACTTAAAAGGGGAACAGCAAGAGATTGCTTGTGTTGAAGTGTGGAGTCTACCAGTATGTACATCAAATCAGACTCTTATTTCACTTCTGATCAATTGCCCTGGAATCACTCTAGTATCTTACACAGTTCTCCTCTGCATCATTGTGAATTGAAAGACTGGGGAAAATCCATCCTTTTAACAATAGCTTTGCGAATAGAAAAGGTTAATGTGTGTTAAGATGTAATCAATCCACATTAAGTGATATTGAGCATGCACCCAGTTGAACAGCAGACATGACAGAGGCAAACTCTAACTGGAGGGGAAAAATGAATGCTTAGCATACTTGGAAGCTTCTGTTAGGAGTTCTACACGGCGAACCATCTCAGCTCTCAGATCTGATCCATGCAGTTGAGCTAAGGGCAATAGAAGGCATTCTGCTGAATCTGATTGGTATAATCTTGGTTTGGGGCCGGAAGAACTTGGTGGGCCAGAAGATCTTTCCAGTCGGCCTGATTGCAGTGGAAAGATATGGAAATCAGATAGAAAGACTTACTGAATATGTGTGGAGCTGAGGTGCAAATACATGCAAAGCTATAGACTTACTTGAACATCCACTTATGCCTAATTCACTTAGAGAAAAGACAGGAAGTGCCATCTTAGGTTACCAACATGGCAGTGAATCTTGATGTCTAGAAGAAATCCCAATGAGACAAGCTATAGGGATTTATTTTCCAAAATGATTCAGACTAGAGGCTTTTGAAGACACTTAAACAACAAAAACAACACTTTTGCTTTTGGTGTTTGATGTACTTTCTAGTGTATCACCAGGTGCCAGGTTGTCATGTCCAAGTGTGTCACCAGGTGCCAGGTTATCATGTCTAAGCAAGGTGTCATGTATTATTTTTTATGATGTTCTTGTGTCTTCTTTTAGTGGTTACCTTAGTTGTGAGTTATATATCTTCATATATTTAGCCAGAAATAAGTCCCATTGGCTTCAGTGACATTAATTCTGGGTCAATGGATATAAGGTTGTAGTGGCCTTAATTGGGTTTTGAAAATATAAGGGGAATCTTGAGTCTCTTTTGCAATAAGCATGCTATTGCATGGTAGAAAGTAACGAGGGTGTCTCCATTGCTATGCAACCATCTGCCCATGGCCTGGCTCTACAGAGCATGCCAATAGGACATGTGCTGACATTCGGAAAGGAGGGTAAAAGAGTCTGATTATTAATGGCTGCCAAAATGTTATATAGTGTTTCTTGTAGACAGCAGATCATTGGAACCGACATACATACAGCTTTACTAACAGCACTTAAAGAGTACAATAGATAAATAAAAACACAACCGCCAAATAGATCTTGCAAATTTCACAGATTACATAAATACAGACTTTATTTTTACCAAACTTTTCCATATTGGATGAGGGCTACAGCCCAAAATTCTGTGATGTTGCAGTGCTTCCGTAGTTGACATAAGCAACTGCTATTAGTCAAAGCTTACTGCATGGAGAGAAAAATGACTGCCTGAAAAACCAATAAACAATTATTGTATGTAGGAACAGAGAAATAGGAAGTGGTTTCCTCTGTCCGCTTTCCTCTTCTACCCTCCCTTGCTTTTGGTTTCAGTTTACTTGTCCTCCTTTGCTTGCTTTTGCTGTAACAAGAAGATGGCTGGTAAAGAACAAGCTTACTCTGCTTTCTGAACGTGTTGCCACTATTTTTCAAGAGGTTACCTTTTTTGGGGGGCAGCCACCATTCCTCTTTCCCAGAATGCCATAGAATAACGATACCTCTGGATGGTAGGCAGACACTGGGAAATGAATGAATAAGTGGTAGAAGGATTTCATACAATTCTCATTTCACTTGGCAATTTGGGAACTACATTGTGAAAGCAATATTATTTAAGCTGATGTTATTTTTGTTATTGCTAGCAAATAGATCTGGCTTCACATGGATTAGAATAGCCCTTAGTGTGAGGCAGCGAAGACTTCAAGTAATGTTGCACAGCTCTTAGTGCTGGACACATTACAGCTATCACATCAGAATGAAGCTTCTGGCATCTCTAAGCATGATCCCAGCCAAGATGCACCCTACAGGCCCCTAAGGGAGAGAGGTATCCACTCTATTATTATTATTATTATTATTATTATTATTATTATTATTATTATAACATTTCTATGCCGCCCCTTGCCGAAGCCTCGGGGCGGCTTACAACACAATAAAACACATTGAAATACAATAGAACATAATAAATTACCATTAAATACAAAAATACAAAAAATACACTGAGTTACAAACATAATGATATAAAATTAAAATTATCAGTATAAAATAAGTAAATAAATAATATAGGAGGAGAAAAGAGAAGGAAGTCTATTTTTCTAGAGTGAGGCTGCTCCACCCCACTTGGCCTACTCATCTCCAGTGGTTTCATCCTGTATGGGCTGCAAAGGTATTTGCTGATTAGGGAAGCCTGCTGTTAGGGACTGAAGATATAGCTGAAGTCTGAAGTAACATGGACACATTAAATTAAATTAAATAATTAAATTATTATGCAAGCAAAATAATTTAATGTTTGTAAACCACCCAGAGAGCCCCCTGGGCTATTGCGGTGGTATATAAATGCAATAAATAAACCCTGAGATGTACACCCCCAGGATGCTCTTTGTATACATAGCAAAGTTGCAGTTCTAGAGGTTCCACAGCTTTGGCATAGACAGAGACAGAGAGACAGACAGAGAGACGGACTCTTTTATTATACTAGTTTACTAATACTGTTTCAGCTGCAATCATTTAATGTAGCTAGCATTAGCATGATAACTGATCCATTCTTTTTCTGCTTCAGAGCTTTTAAAGGTGCTGAAGACAAAATGTTTAAGCTTTCTCAAGTAAAGAAACAAACAAAGTAAAAGCCCCAGAGTGTATACAAACTCTAGCTTAAAGGTTGAGACAGGAGGAATACCTGAATTATGTTTCTGCCATATGTGATGCAATGGCAACCACTATTATCTTCCCATATAATCTTTTAGGTACGTTAGCAATTGCTGTTGGCAAAAAATGACATTTCCGCTACCATGGAATAGTTCTCTTAGATGCAAATATGCAATGACATCTCATAGTGCTGGAGTTTTCCTTTTTTCATTTTTAAAGGATGTATCAAACAAATGTAATAGAAGCTTTTATTGCACATTGTCTGGATATGGTTTTCTGTGAGTAAATGGACTTATAAAGTGTGCATGATGGTACTAAAAATGGCAAAATATCTTTGTAGTTTGTTTGATTAAGGTATGATTCTCTACCTAGACAGCCCTTTCCTTTTAACACATCTGTGAAGTGCCATATCGTGAGGCATCTAAGACCACTCCCACCTTTCAGATCACATGAAATTATCCCCCAGGAGAATGTATATTATTCTAGAAAGAATTAATGGTCACAGATATGCATGTTCTTGATTTATATGGATTTATATACCACCCTTCAAGGCCAGAGTGGCTTATAGATGTCAAAACACAATAAAATGGTTTAAAAACATATAAAACAAGAAAAACAACTTGTGCAACTAAACAAAAACAAAACAAACAAAAAAAAAAACCCCTGGCTGAGGTCATAACTCCTGAGGAAAATAATAGATGCCAGGTAAACTCTAAGGAGAGCACACAGTGTCTTCACCGAGGGGACTTTTTCTAATCAGGCACACTTGAACCTCAGAAGAGGAGGAAACCCTGTGAAGGGAACTCTAAACACACTGCTAGTGCAAGAGGGGGTGACACATGAAACGAATGGCCAGCAAATACTGTTCAAACACTGCTTTTTTGAAAAGGTAATTTCAACCTGGTGTCATTATGAAGCCAAATCAGAGCAAGGGCAATGTCTCCTGCCCCCTCTTTTGAGACTTTTGGGAGGGAAATGGGGCAGGGCAATGGTGTTGCCCAGCAGCACCAAAGAGGACATCCATTGCCTCTTCCAAGAGCAGCTAAAAGCCACCGTGCAAAAGCTAAACACACGTACTTCTTTCAGTCCAAGGAACTTTGCTTGAGAACTCCTCAGAGAGAAAGCTCCTAAATTTGACAATCAGGCAGCAATTTGGATCTGTTTGTTGCTTTAAACTCACTTTTCCACTGCAAGGAAAAGATGGAAGAAGGGTGGGAAAACAGAAAGGCTAGCATCCTCACTCATAGGTAGTCGGTCAGAATTTGATGCTTTGCAGTGTCAAATACCAGTCAAAATGTCTGGCAGGATCAACAAGAAAGTATTTCCCTTTTTATGTTTCAGATATGGATCATCCACAAGGGCAACAAGGTGGAATCCAGACCCATGGATGGTTAGAGCACAGTCATCTGGTGTATTACCTCCCCAGTAGAACCTAGTGATTCATTTGATGGCTCACTGGCATTAGGGGAAGATTATGAAAAAAGACATGAGAGCTGTCTCATAGAAGGAGGCATTACTTCTATCCCCTACCAATTTACTCTGGTTAGCCTTCACTAGTCAAGAAGGGCATGGATGCTGCAGGCATCTTGATGTGTTCACCTTTCTGGAGTGCAGATTCTTTTTGCTTGCATGCACTTCTGAGCAGCTGAAGAAGAAACCAGTGAGACTTATTCAAGCAACAGTAGCCAAGTGATACTAATAATGACTTTGGCTCAAATGCTGCTGTGAACATTTCCATTTCAGTCAGACGGGACATCGTCAACTTTATCCACACGGCTCCTTGTACTATGAGGGTATTACCACTGGGTTGAATGAATATGGAAATACGCCTCTACGCCATGGAATGCCAGTTCCGGAGGATTGCGCTAAGCAGATGAAATGAGGAAGGCAGGGGAACCAAAGGGGAGAAGAGAGAGTTGTGCTTCCAGAAACACCTGCAAGATGCCCCAAAGCATATTGAGGGCCAAGGAAGGCAGAAGAACCTGGCAGTGTGGGTTGCCCTCTCACATGCTCATCCGTGTGGCTTCTTCCCCTGCCAGTGCCAGTTGTGGGTAGTCAGTTGAGTCTTGCTTTTAGTTCCCATGTGGATTTGATACCTACTGGGATCCTGAGGTCAACATAAAGCATAATCATTCATCTGACGTTTCGGCATTGTATAAGACTATGGGAGGAGACAGCATCATACCTTTCACACCAGAGGGCAACCTGTGGCTCTCCAGATGTTTTTGGGCTCTATCTTCTCTGATCTTTAATTATATGGACAGGGGCTGATGGGAAGTGGTGTCAGACCTGGAGTGGCACACGTGCTTCTACCCTGCTTCAGGTCATGCACTTTCTGAAGTATTATTGGCAGCAGATCCAAACTCTTGTGGTCTATGTTAGGAATGGACAATTCGGTCAAGTTCACTACAGCTCAGTTCTCCTTTTACCTAGACTGAGCTTATTCTGTCTTGCTTTTGCATCAGTTTATTTATTTATTTTATTAAAACATTTTTAATAAATGTTAAAAAATGTTAACATTTACAAATTTACAAGTTTACAAATTTATTTATTTTTAAATGTGACTTTCAGTATTTGAGTGGATGGCTTACAGTCACCATTCTTGTATAGATATATAGATGGAAATTTGTGTGCCTTTGTTGAAGTTTATCTATAATGGAAACAACTGGTTTTATGCTGATCTATTAATATTTACGCGTAGGCAATCATTTTGTGTGTGTGTGTGTTTAGATTGTGTTTTGTTTTGCTGAAATGCACAATAAAAATGTCAAATTACATTGGCACAAATATCCATACATATCTTCCCATACATTTATCTAAATATTCATATTCCTGTATGCACTTTTCCAACTATTGTATTTTGATATGTACTTTTCCAAATAAATGCATTTTTGCACCTGATTTTGTCTAACCGAATGTGATTTTTTGCACACATTCCTTTAATATACACATTTAATAAACACATCTACTTATAGTCTGCATTTTTGAACTCATTTCCCATTAGACATTTCCCATTTCTTTGCATGAAAATATATTTATTTCTGACATGCTTTGCAAAATTTGGGGAGGTGTGAGTATCACCATATAACCACATTCCAGTTCAGAAAGTGTGAATTTAGCAAGTTCATACAAACACAGAAACTGAATGCGTTTCTCAGTTGCACCCAGTTTGTGTTTATGGGCATGTGTAAAGTTGATGGAATTTAAGCCCAGAATTTTCTAGCACCAGCAGTGTGACTGACCTGGACATCGCTGCTATATTTCTTAGCAGAATGAACTCTGGAGTCTTCAGCAAGTGTCCAAAGGCCTCATGGTACCTGCAAAGGCACCTTTGGAATCTCCCATACTTGGTGTCGTGATTTTCTGTTTATTTCAACAGGTGGCTTAAATTAATAGTTTTAAAATGGGGATGCTGGCATTATGTGAAGCAAAATGCTGCCCTATTGTTCTTGTTAGGTGCTGTCAAGTCATCTCTGATTTATGGTGACCCTATGAGTGAAAGCCCTCCAAAGTGTCCCGTCTGTGACAGTTCTACTCAGCTCTTCTAAGTTCAAGGCTGTGGCTTCTTTTACAGATTCATGCTGTCCCATCATTAGTCATTTCCTTCTAGAGGTTAATTGACCTCTCCTTCTTTTTGCCCTATAGTGCCATCTTAGTTGCACTTCAAAACAGTGGTTTTGTGGTTTGCACACCCCCCATCACAAGAGATTTTCGTCTTTTTCTAAGGCTTTTTGTCATACTTTTCTTTTAGTCTCACCAGTTTGCTTTCTGGGTAAATAGTGTTTTGTCACCAGTCATGCTCCTCTAGCAACCATTTTATGAGTAAGCAAGCCCCTGCCCAAGGCAGCCATTTTGAAATAGCACTCCATGGCACTCTCAAAGTACAAATATACCTTCAGGTCCATACAGGTTGAGGTCCTTGCGTGACCTCAATGAAGCCACCTTAAATAATAATAATAATAATAATAATAATAATAATAATTATTATTATTATTATTATTATTATTATAACATTTCTATGCTGCCCCTTGCCGAAGCCTCGGGGCGGCTTACAACACAATAAAATACATTGAAATACAATAGCACAAAATAAATTACCATTAAATACAAAAATACAAAAAAAATACATTGAGTTACAAACATAATAATATAAAATTAAAATTATCAGTATAAAATAAGTAAATAAATAATATAGGAGGAGAAAAGAGAAGGAAGAAGAAGTTGCCCTGGCCAGATCATATATTTTAACAATTAAAATGATGTTTGAATAAAAAGGTCTTTACCTGGCGCCGAAAAACCAGTAATCCTGAACCTATTGACAAAGATAAGTTGAGGTGTGTCAGGTTTGTTCAAGCTGTTCTTTGGAGCTTATAAAAACACATATGTGGAAAAAACCATTTATTTAAAACACTTTCTTTGTGGCTGATTTGCCTTGTATTCTCAGGAAATCGTATGGAAAAGATCTGTTTCTCACTAAGGCAACGTCTTTGAAACTGGAGCCCAAATCTTGTTCTTATTGTGTTCTTTTTCCCACTGCCTCTTTCCCCACCGAACACAAACAAGGCAGCTCTTTCAAGTACATCAGACACTTCAAAACAGCCAGCATGTTTTAATAGAAACATAATGAGTGTTCAGGGGATGGAGTTGTCCTAATGGGCTGGTACATCATACCATTATACCCCAAAAGCAATTACAAACTTGTAGCAGGTACAGAGTGGGGATTTGTGATAGACTTCATTTAAGTCAAAAGCAACTGCATCTTGTTGACACATCACTTTTCCTGTGCTCCACTGAACCGTTAATGGCAAATCTTGATGATAAAGAGGCTGACAGGTAACTAAGTAGTAAACTTGTCCATTTATTTATTTCATTTCATTTGACTCAGGACCAAAGATGGGCACATATATTTGGGGAGCTCTTAAATTTGGAGCTTTGACATTCCTCCTGATATTTCTCCCTCTTATCACATCACAGTTATTTGCTCCTTTTATTAAAATGTTTGATGTGCCTTCTTACATATTTAAAAATGTATGTTCATTATTATTGATTTCACCAAGCCCCATGCAAAACACCCTGGATAGTGAACAAATGCTTAAATGGGGTTCTGTGTAAATCTAGATATAGCATATGTTCAATCACTGCTGTTTAATAATGTTCATCGCTGGTATGAACATCACTGACATTGGGTTGGAAACAGACTCAGCTATAGTTGGAATAGATCCACTGAAAATAATGGAAATTAAGTTCTACTCCAGGTATGGCTAAGTCTGAACCCAACCAATTCATTAGTGGAGAGTGGGGTGAAAACAGCCTAGTGTTATGGTGGACCCTCAGTCTGTAATTCTGCATTGCAGAAGCCAATCTGTGTTGTAATAACATGTGGGAGACACTGAAACAGTTTGTTCTCAAGATGCACATCATGTGATTTTCTGAACATGTAGACTGTACATTCATATGACAGATTAACTGGTTTTGCTTCATACATTTTGTTCAGACAAGAAAAAGAACTGTACTGACAGGCATGCAGGGAAGTTTGTGGGTCCGGCACAGCTGCAAGATGCTCGGCATAAAGAACGGCTAGTCTGGAAATCAAGATAAAAGGGGATCCCCAGACACTAACAAAAGGATACAAATAAGGTATGGACTCTGTGATTGAATCATGGTACTTGACTAGAGGGAATGGAAAAATCAAAATCATTTGTGTGAGGTGATGAAATAAAGGCCAGGTATTTGAGGACTTAGGCAGAAATGCTTAGCTGCGCTTAGCCTGATTCCCCCACTCCGATCCCAGCCACCAAAGTAAATGGTAGAAAATCTCAGCCAAGATATTGTGAAGGTAAAAGTAGGAAGCCTGCTCTTCCTGGTGTCAAAATGCAAAGCAGATGCTGCAAACCTTGTCCTTATATCAGGGGATGGAAGGTACTAATGACAGGATTCCTGACTGACACTTGGCACTAGTTACAGAAAGTACTGAACACTTTTAGAAGAAGGGTTGGTGACATGTTTGATACCCTGATAATGAACTAACTGTCTCAAATTTCTCCATGTGGAGTTAGAAATGGCAGCTGCCATTTTTTTTCACCAATTAATGATCTCATGAGAACTACACAGTGCTGCTATAGGTAGTGAGACATCCCAGCACCCAAGAGATTGTGTCAGGCCGAAAGTGATGTGTCAGTGATGATCTCCGAAATGTTTCCGGGTAGAACCAAATGTCAGGGTTGGGGGAGAGAGTTACATTGGTCTGTGCCTGAAGAGACATGCGCCCTCCCCAGTGGGCACCCAATGACAGGCAGACAGGTAGACAGAAAGGGGAAAAGTGAACAAATAATCACGTAAATAAAGTGAACCAAAGAATTAAGCCCAAGGAATCAGAGCGGAACATCTACACCACGTCCATTCTGCGAGTGGCCAGCTCTGTCCATCCTGTTGAGTTAGCCACACTAGTGCTTACAGAAGTGAAATGTAGTGCTTCTGGGATGAAGCAGCCTGGCCTGCCATTCTTATGTGAGCTCTGCTGGCTTGTCCCATTCCAGCCTTTTTTCCCAGTCGTCCCAGATGTGTTAAATCTCTAGCTGGTTTCACACAACACAGCTGCTTCCACGGTGCCTGGATTTTTTGCCCAAACTTACAGGCCAGTCAATTAGCCAGGCAGCACAGTATCAGCTCCCTCCCCACTGGCTGCTCCATGCATCTTGGCAGCCCTGTTCCTTCCCTATTCTTGCCTGTGGATCTTGGCCTCCTCCTCCTGATGGATCCATTGCAGTCCTGAGGCAGGTTCCCTCTTTCTCCCCATGACTGCATCAGCAAGTATGCAATGCTTTCCGGCTGCTACATCAGCCCACAAATGGATCCAGATGATGCAACAGCGTTCAATATGCAATTTTTTAAATTTTTGCATATTTAATTGCAATTAAATATGCAATCCTGCCAGGAAATACTGAAGGATCCTTTTGTACTCTGATGGCATGATGCGACTGCCTTCTTGGACCAGCTTGTTCTGGGGATCTGCACTGGATCTGGCCAAAACCCTGCGTGAATTGTGCTGCTTTACACCTAGCACAAACAAAGGCAAAGCACCCTATTCTGGCTCATGCAATAGGCTCTGGCTGTATTCTATACCTCATTTAAAGACAAAAGCATGGGAGCAAACACATGACTGACCACAGATGCTTGTGCCCCAATATGGAAATCTAGAAGGAGATCCACACACGTCCCCCGCACATAGATCCCCATTTATGTGTCATTCTTTATGTGTGGACTGGTGCAAGGCCGCTCCCATCAGGCGGGGTGCACACATGGGGCAGCATCCAATCTTGCCAGACTGCTATTGCAAATGTACATCCACACAACATCATTAGGGCTTGCTAGGCAAAAACAAAATGCAGCAATTGGCCACAGTTTTTCCTTTTTGCCTAGTAAGCCCTAATGATGCTAGGCTTGCATTAGCTTACATTAACACAGCAGCATTGAGGAAAGGGACAAGATTTGCTGTTGGTGAATGCCTGGCTGTGAAGGTGATGCTGACATGAAAGATTTAGATTCTGGGATCACAGGCAATGCTTCCTGGAAGATGGACTATTGGCAAGGGATGGGTTGTACTTCACAAGGACTGGGAAGAATATGTCTGGCCAAGGCATGAAGAAATTCATCAGGAGGGCTTTAAACTGAATCCTGCAGGGGAGCGAGATGTAAACTTGGGAGCAATAATGGAGAAAGCCTTATGCACTGCAATGGAGAGAGCAGTTCCAATAGTCTTCTAAAAAAAAAAAAAGACTTCCAAAAGTGTAGGAACAAAGTTAGATGGTGGAGTGCATGGTCTTCGATGAACAATGCCCAGCGTATGGGAAACAAACAGCACCAACTTTTACTCTTAACATAAGAGGGTGAATATGATTTAGGGTAACTGAAACTTGGTGGGATGACTCTTATGATGGAGTTTACCCAATCTACATTCATTCTGATTGAGTAATATCCTGGGTGGACTGTGGGAATGCTGTGGACATAATATATCTTGACGTCAGCAAAGCTTTTGACAAAGTGCCCAGGATATCTTGATTACCAAACTAGCAAAAAGTGGGCTAGATGGAACAACTATGAGTTACATCCACAGTTGGCTACAGAATCAGATTTAAGGAGTGCTTATTAATGGCACCTTCATAAACTGGGGAGAGGGAATGTGTGAGGTAACATAGGGTTCAGTTCTGCACCCAGTATTATTCAACATTTTTACTGATGTCTTGGATGAAAAGGTGTTGGGAATGCTGATCAAATTTGCAGATGACTCAAAATTGGGTGGGGTAGCTAATGGTGACAGAGAAGATTCAAACTAATCTTGATAGGCTGGAGCACCGAACTAAAGCACCAGAATGAAAGTCAAGATGGACAACTGTCAAGCTCTGTACCTAGAAAAAAAGGATGCATAGTTACAAGATGGGGGATACTTGGCTCAACAATACTGCAAGTGGGAAGAATCTTGGAATTGTTATAGATCAACGGTTGAATATGAGTCAATAATGTGTTTCAAAAATTCAGACACGATTCTGGGCTGCATTAATACATGCACAATTTCCAGATTTTGCAGAATGCTAGTTCCTTTTTTCATAGTGTTGGTTAGGACACATTATGAGTCCTGCATCGTGTTCTGGGCACCACAGTTTAACAAAGATGTAGAGGGCAGTGAAGATGATCATGGGATCATGGGATCGTGATCATACGGCAAAGCCCTATGAGGAGAGAGGGACATAACTAGGCAGTTGAACCTTGAGAAGACTGAGGGAAGGTAGCACTCTTCCAGTACTTGGAAGGTTGTCACACAGAGGTGAGCCAGGGTCTCTTCCTGATTATTCCAGGTTGCAGGACACAGAATAATAGGCTCACTTTACAGAAAGCCGGAATCCAACTGAGCATCAGGAAAAACTTCCTGACTGTTAGAGCAGGATGACAATGGAAACAATTATCTGGGGAAGTTTGAGCTCTCCCACTCTAGAGGCATTGAAAATGCAGCTGGGTGGCCATCTGAGAGGGATGGTTTAACCTGGAGCACTGCACTGAGCAGGGGGTTGGACCCAATGGCTTCATGGGCCTTTTCCAATGGTTCTCTTCTATAACTGGCACATATGCAACCCATGTTCTCCCTTTCTGGACCAGTAACGTGTGCACATACAGCGTTGTACAATGGCCTGAGTTATCAGCTTTGATATACTGGATACCTGCAATGGGAGTCAATCCATTGTCAGTTTCTCCCAGTGGTGTATGTACATGTGAATCTGTGGATCAGAGCCACTGTCTTAGAAATATCCAACTTGTAAATATGGGGTTCTACAGGAATAAATCCGTATATAACTTTCATTCTGAGCTCATAGTGGAGAGATGAAGTGATGGATGTTATTAACATCCCAATTTCAAACTCTGTGACGACGGTTGGATCTGGAGTAGGGTTTATTAGGGGGGAAGTAATAGGCAGAACATGTGTCTATAGTGAGTCCTAGTGAAGAAATCAGTCCACCCTAAGTTCATTTAACAGTATTTCACATCTTCTAAAACTCAAATTGTGTAGCATGCAAAACAATTTATATTTTATCTGTACCATCTAATTAATTAAATGGCCCCAGAGTAGCAGACTCACAAATCTCGTTAATAGCTGAATACTGAAATAAAGGCAGTTCACCCCTACTAGAATAATATTTGCATATCCCCACCTGTGATGGGTAATAAGTACCTGCCACAAATCAGAATTATGAATTTTGTACGCCTAACAAAACCGCAGGGGAAATTATACCTCAGACATTCCATAATAATTGCAGCTAAGCTGTTTAGTGCCATCCACTTATTCTGCCTGAAGTGTTTAAAACAGCAACAGTTGTAAATGAATTCAGGCACATATCCAAGGGGAAAGAAAAAAAATGTTTTGAAAAAAAGTTTTTCTCTGTCTTGTAATATGTATTTATCTTTCTAAAAATGTTCAGCTGTACATTGTAACACACATAGTCAAAGCTGAGAATGATTTTTAAGGCTTTGAGTTATGGCTGTTAGGAAAAGACTTCAGTGTTTTTAGTATGGAAGCCTAGAAAATACCCTCAACTGTATTTGCTTTATCAGTCACCTAAAGCTAATAGAGAACTATATAAATAAACATACCTAGTAGCTTTATTTAACAGTGCTTTCTTTCTAAATAATCCAAACTCTGCAGGGAGCATGAAGTGTAAAATGTTGCACAGAACTATATTGTGATGTGTGTGTGTATGTGTGTGCCTGCACATGTACACATATACATTAATTGGCTAGGGAATTGGGGATGGTAAAAGCAGACAAACAGTACTTGCCTCTGGTTTGTTTATTTTCCTGTTGGGAGGAAAACTATATCTTGGAAAGCAGCCAGAATGAAAAAGCTCTGGAATGTAGGTGGTTTGACTTTCTGACTGCAAGGATAAAGGCACAATAAATGCAGCATTTTACTTTCCATATAGTTAACATCTCTATGGATTCTAAGGGGCCCAGATTTGCAACACTTATTAAGGAAAAATGTTTCAAATATGTCCTTCTGTGTCACATACTAGTGAAATATTTTGTGTGCAAGGCATAAGCTAGGCATTCTTTTTCCACTGTAGAAGCTCAAAGGTAAGCATTATTTTATCTAATTTCATTGCCATTACTATACCTTCATTTCTCCCATATGGACCAAAAAGGTTGCTTTTTCTTGAAGAGATTCCTGCATCACTACCCATGTCATTCCTCACCATCTTCCTGTTTGGACGAGAAGGAGAAAATATTTCCATAGAGGAGGGCCCTTTTATCACCAGTCCCAACAATGACAAGATTCAGAGGGAGCTAATAAAGACTGAAAAAATGATTTTAGGTGGATGAAAAGATTTTGGTTAGTTAGTTACATCCTCCAAAATCTCTGCCAGGAACAGGGACAGTGGGGTAGCGTGACTGGAGGCCCAGGTGAAATATAAATTTCCTATATACTCAGAGGGAAGAAGCCCATGTCAACCTACAGTTTGAATCAAGGCCTTACTGTCATGGTGTGTGTGGGAGAGTTCATTCTTAGCCATTGTGGATGCATTGCCTCATCTAGGGTATCTTGGGGGAGAGACACAGTAATTATGGGAGATTTCAGTCTCCTGGATATTACTTGGGAGACTCACTTGGCGGTGACAGCCAGGTCACGTCACTTCCTAGAAGTTCTGGAGGGAGAGTTTTTCACACAGAGGGTCCGAGAGGCGACGAGGGGGGGAAACATCCTTGACTTGGTCTTGACCAATAGAGAGCAGCTGATAGATGAAGTACAGATTATGAAGTACCTTTGCTTTGAGATCAGGGGACTGGGGACGTGCAGCAGGTCAAGCACTAGAAGCTGGGACTTCAAGAGGGCTGACCGAAAGCAGAAGGTAACCATTAGTGGGGAATCATCGGGATGGTGGCCAGTGACAAGCGGGGTCCCCCAGGGCTCTGTCCTGGGGCCGATCCTGTTTAATCTTTTCGTTAATGACATGGAAGAAGGGGTGAACAGTCTGCTGATCAAATTTGCAGACGACACTAAAACTGGAGCAGTAGCCACAAAAGGATCTGGACAGACTATGGAAGTGGGCAGGAGACAAAAGGATGGTGTTCAATGTGGATAAGTGCAAGGTCTTGCACTTGGGGCATAGGAATGGGTGTCATAAGTACAGGTTAGGTGACAAGTGGCTGGAGAGCGGCACTTGTGAAAGGGACCTCGGGGTGCTGGTTGACTGCAGGCTAAACATGATTCAGCAGTGTGATGCGGTGGTCAAGAGGGCGAACGCCACCCTTTGTTGCATAGCCAGAAGTGTGGCTTTTAGATCAAGAGAGGTATTACTACCACTCCATACGACTTTGGTGCACCTGCAACTGGAGTATTGTGCTCAGTTTTGGGCCCCTCATTACAGAAAGGATATAGCCAGGTTAGAGTCAGTGCAGCATAGGGCCACAAGGCTGGTGGCCAGTTTGCAGGGGATGCTATATGAGGCGAGACTGAGGGAACTGGGTCTCTTCAGCCTGGAGAAGAGGAGACTCAGAGGGGATCAGTTGGCGACATACAGGTATGTCATATGGAGACGGGTAGAGACCTGTTCTCCCCTGCAGAGGAAGGCAGGACGCGCTCCGACGGAACAAAGCTCAGGGAGCCAAGGTTCCATTTGGATGCCATGAAGCACTTCCTGACAGTCAGGACCCCGAGGGTGAGGAATGGGCTTCCACGAGGGGTCGTTGAGGCCCCATCGGTGCGGGTGTTCAAGGATATGCTGGATGTTCACATGGTGGGCATGTTGTGAGCAGAGCCGGCTGGTGCCAGAGGTCAGACTAGATGGCCCGGGAGACCCGTTCTGACTCGCTCTGTTTCTATGTTTCTACCTAGCTCTGTGTTCTGTCACTTTATGGCCAGTTTCCTTGCTCTCATGGAAATCAGTCTCCGCGGCTGGCTTGGCTTTACAGGTAAGAGGAGAATCAAAGCCACACTGTAGTGCAGGGAAGAACTGGATGTCCCATCAACTTAGAATCTTAGAATTGTGGAGTGGTAAAGTTGGACGTGAATCGAATGACCCCGCTCCTATGGAATATTCACCTACATGAAGTTGCTCCTCACTGCCAGCTCCAGGACTTGCAGACTCTTGGCCAGCCCTCCTCAATGGTTGCTTACCCTGGCTGTCTAATCCTCTTCCTTCCATTGCTCACTGGGCATGAGGCAGGTGAACCAGCAGGTTGCAGCACTGAAGGGGTGAAGCAACTCCAGGGGGCTCTTGCCAGGGGGACTCTCCTGGGCTCTGGACTCATGGCCGGTGCCCACCCTACCCTTGATGCTCTCCCTTGGCCAGTCCACAGCAGCCATGGTAAGGCAGTCATAGGACTGCTGTTAGGACATGCATGCTGATGTTGGCTTTTGCACATCTGTGCAGATGTGCATTTGCAATGGCGCAGATGTTGCAGCGTGCCTCAGAGGTAATCATTTCACCCACTCATCTGGCACAGGGCAGAATATTTCCCTGTTCAGGCAGAGCAGGGCCATATGATTGGGCTCTCTTTACCAAGATATATGTGAGGTATTTCACAGTGTGTTGCTCAGGAAATGGCAGTTTCCTGTTCTCCAGTAAAACATCACCCTGGGCTTTCATGCTGTCTTCTTTGGAATGTTTATTAGCTTTCCGATGCATAAATGAATCATTATATATAATGCAAGTCTTCTCTTGAATAAATTATGAAAAGAAAACCCACCTGAGGAAAAAAATTGAAGGAAATAATCACTTTTCAGAATGACTATTTATAAAGCATTCTTTTTTTTAAAAGCAAGAAAACCATTATGTTGTCTTCATAGCCTTGAGTCTTAAAAGTCGGAAATTTCAAAGAAATGTATGATTTGGGGAGAGAAAAAAGCTCTCACTCAATCCCAAAACAACAAAGAGATTATAAATCGTCAAATCAGGTGCCTTACGATGGCTGTTGTTTTTTGCATGGTGTGAAGTGTCTGCAGAACAAAATGTTGGGTATAAAATATGTGAACAATATTTTAGGTACAGGTAGCCCATCATTTTTCATCTTCCTTGCCTGTTCTGACAAAGACACATGGAATCTTCCTGAGTGATTAACAGGAGTACTTTTCTCCGTCACTGTTGACCCTGAAGATATTGGCATTAGATGGCGTATTGGAGCTTATAAATCTGGTGGTGCTTGCATACCTAATGGACACATTTTGTAGATTTGTATAATCAGTAAATTAGAGAAGTACGGGAAAGGCTATAGCACTGCAGATCCACGTTTTCTCATTATGATATTACTTTTGCAGGTCACAAGAGTAACTGAAATTTGGTCTTAATATGTACCCTGAATCAGACGTTGGGAATCAGCATATGAATGTAAACAAGCACTGTTGTTAATATCGTCATTCATATTAATAGACTTTCTATAGACTTTCATTTCTAGTTTATTTAAACATATTTTGGGGGGAATGTGACTCTTCTGGACTGAAAATTCTACTGAGAACATAAACATGTTAGACACATCAAACAATATGTTTTGTTTAACTGTTTATTTATTTTATTTGCGAATTTATATTCCACATTTTCTTCCAAGGAGCACAAAGCAGAATACATGCCCCCCCCCCACCACATTTTATCCTCACAATAGCCCTGTGAGGTAAATTAGGCTGTGACTCAGTGATTGACCCAAAGTGAAATCGGAACTTTGAACCCAGGTCGATTCAGTCCCAGTCTCACTCAAACCACTGCACCTCACTTACTGGGTTCAGATAACACGCAAAACCTATGAAGGGAACCCATGGTTTGTTGTTGAGTTATGGACTTTGGGTTGATCACCATAGTTGGTTATCTCAGCTGCTTTCAGACAACATGCTAACTCATATTTTAACAACCCATAGTTCAACAACAACCCACTCAGTTCTTAGGTGTGGGTTATTGTGTTGTCTGAACCCAGTCATATACTAGTAGATTCTACTTATCAGAGACAGCCCTGTTTGTTTTGTTTTTGTTTATTCTTTTGCTTATTTTTTTACCTGTCTTGAAATATTGCTGTCCCAGTTTTGTCCCTGAGGCATATTTTAATGATACTTTTTCAAAATGCTGCCAGCATGAGAGTTAATTGAATTGTCTCCTCAGATTTCAGTTCCCAATTCCAGAACTCTAGGAATTAAATCTCTTGGTTTGTTGTTTTTGTGTATTTTCATAAGTGCATGGGAAATTAACCTGCTTTCCAGTGTTCTAGATCATGTGTGAAGCCTACGTCTGTGCACCATCACTGCTTTGGACCTGGTAGCAGGGCCAGGTGATGGAGATGCAAAAGAGGGGGCGTGGTCATCAAGGGTGCTTCTGCTGTCATTCTTAAGCAGTTCATCTGAGTAGGGCCTGAATTTCTAGTATGTTGGGGCTATGTGCTGTCATGGATCTCCAGCTTATGCAAATCCTATGAATGAGTGCCATACAAAATGCCCAATCCTTCTTCTAAACTAAAGGCTACGGCTTCCTTAATGGGATTGATCCCTCTCATATTTACTCTTTCTCTTCTGCCTTCAATTTCTCCTGGCACTATTAAGTGGTCCAGTGAGTCTTGCCTTCCCAGAATGAACCTGAAGTACAACAGCTTCAGTTTTATCATTTTAGCTTCCAGGGCAAGTTCTGTCTTGATTTGATCTAGGACCCTCTTGCTCATTTTTCTGTCTGTCCAGGGTATTTGCAAAGCTCCCTCCAGCACCATGTTTCAAATGCATCATTTTCCCCTGATTTTCTTGGAATACAGTTTGAATGTCAGGCATTTTTCTCTCCATATATTATAAAATTCTTTTTTGCAATAGTTTCAGCATCACTTTGCTTGCATGGAAAATTAGTGCAATGGTCCTATAGTTGCTGCACTCCTTAGCGTTTCCTTTCTTGGGGGTTGGAATGTGTAATCTATTGTTTCCAGGCTTTGGATCATTGTTTTGATTTCAATGTTTTTCAGCATAATTTTGCTAGGAGCAATGCAGCCTCTGCTGCTTGGAATACTTATATTGGTACCCCAGTTCTTCTGGGAGCTTTGTTTCTTCCCAGGACCTTCCCAGGACCTTCATTTTATAGCATTACACTCTCTTCTTCATAGGATTCCTCTTCAAAGGAGGTGTCATCCTTTTATCCCTTCTGTATAGTTCTTCCAAATATTGTTTCCATCTTCTCTTTGTTTTCTCATTGTCAAATAGTATGTTCTCCTGTTGTTCTTTCAGCATTCCTAATCCACCTTCAAATTTCCCTTTTTCTTGGATCATCTGGAAGCAATCTCCTGTTTTTCCTCTTCTGTTTTTCTATTTCTTTGCACTGATCATTGTAATAGTTCCTTTTGTTTCTAAATCATAGGTGCTGAAAAACTGCATTCAGATTTCTGACCGTATTTCTACCTTTTGCTTCTAACTTGTCCCTAGCAAGAATGCTTTAATTGGTTTTTAATGTGTTTTTATTCTGTTAGTATGTTTTATGCATTGTAAGCTGCCTAGGAAGGCCTTGGCAATTATAGGCAGTATAAATACATATAAATAAATAAATAAAATTATGAATGATTGTTCTATCACCTATCAAGACCCCCTCCCCTTTTGGCATTCTTCTCTAATAATTTCTCTGGTTTCAGTCCACAGTACTGGTTGCTCACAATCAGTTGAGTTTAGTAATGCAAATTTGTTCTTGGATGAATTCAAATCCCTCAGAAAAGTTATTTAAATTGTATTTTGGCACTATGCTTCGATTAGTGAACTTTTGTAGCTTCACTGTGATTTCTGATGTTAAAAGTTCATGTTCACTACCATAATATGTTCCTGATCTTGTTTTGACAGAAGAATAAAGCTTCTCCATTTCCTTCTTACAATGACTTAGCCCGTTTCACTGCAATGCTGACCATCTGCTGATGCCTGTGTCTACAGTCCCATGACCAGTTGCCCGAAGTATGTATTTGCTGTAAACAGATTATTGGCTTCACAGAATTCTGTGAGTAGTTCTCCTGCTTCATTCTCACTTTTAGGCCAGATTCTTCCACAATGTTTGTATCCTACTTTTGCATTACAGTCACCTGTGATTATCAGTATGTCTTTTTTAGTGTGTTATCAGTTCCCTCTTGGGCACTTGCATAAAAATTTTTGATTTCTTCTTCAGCATCTGTTGTTGAATGGTGGCTATGTTGATAGGTTTTCCACAAATACTGACTATTATGGTTCTGTTACACTTCACATTACAGCCCCTTCCTGCCTATACTACTTCTGACCTCAGTATTAGAACTATTCCATTTCTTCTGAGTTCATTGTTTCCAGAGTAAAACACTTTCTGTTTATCTGAATGAAAGTGCCCTATTGACTAGGCCTGTGATATTTACCCATTCTGCCTCTTGCTTTAAGGTTTCCAGTTTGCTGTGATTCATATTTCTTACATTTAATGTTCCAATGATATCAGACCTTCCTTTTACCTCTGTGCTTGTCGGCTGCTAGACTTCCTTTCAGCTTTGATCTAGTTGCATCATTCGTGACAATGCTATTTATACTTGTCCTTTGCTCTTTCCCAGTAACGGGAAAAGTGGCTGAGTGAATTCCAACCTGGAAATTTCATTTTCCAGCACTATTTCTTCTTCCATCGCGGAGTGTTTCAACATTGGGTGTACCTGGTAAGAATATTGAAAAGTGTTAACCAGAGTCAGCTTGAGCATCACTGCTGTTATCTGTGAAAGATCCTCTGCCAGGATTGCCTTTAACCATCATGGTGGCCCAGGAGTTGCATATCCTTCATGAAAAGATGATCAAACAGCTTCTTTGCTTTTAAATCAATGCAAGTTGAAATATTGGGGATTGAATTTATTTAGCAGATACCTTTCAGAAATATATGTGTCTCTCTGGGGTAGACAGGGAAACAACAGTGCCATTAAGTGCTAGATTACACTTTCAAATGAATCACAAGTGCATAAGACTGGTTCCAATATTTATATATGAAACACTGCAAAGTGCATTTCTTTGAAGAACACAAGGACATAAGAAAAGTTTTGCTGGAATATACCAAAGGTCTATCGAGTCTAGCACTCCATACACACAGCTGCCCACAGAATCCTTCAAGCAGGATGGGTACAAGAGCTTCTCCTGCCCAAGCTCCTCTGCAGCTGAGGTATGCAGGCATGCCACTTCTGCCAAAGGAGGTAGTACGTAGCCTGAAAGGCTAGTAGCCACTGATAGCCTCTTTCCTCATTAATCGCTCCAATCCCTTCTTAAAGTCATCCATGGCCACTTCCCATGGCAGTAAATTCCATACATTAAGTATATACTTCCTTTTATCTATCCTAAACCTCCCAACAATCAGCTTCAGTGGATGATCCCAGTTTTGAGCATTATGGGAGAGGGAGAAAAATGTTCCCCTCTCTACTTCCTCTAAAGCATGCATTATTTTAAACACTGCCATGATGTCTCCCCTTATTTTAAGGACAGTACTCTTATGCAGTTGCTGTAACCTACATGAGATACAACTTCCTGAGCTCCACACGTTGGCCCTCATAGTTGCCCAGACCAGTGCTGGCGGACCTTTTAGAGACCGAGTGCCCAAACTGCAACCCAAAACCCACTTAGTAATCTCAAAGTGCCAACACTACAATAAAACCTGAAAACTGAGGTTTTAGTTTAGAAAAAATAACTCACAGCCAGTCCAAGCAAGTGTGTGTGTGTGTGTGTGTGTGTGTGTGTGTGTGTATCCTTGGCAGCGCACTGGCCAGTCATGCAAAAGTTTGGACGAGTCATGGCTAATGAGTCACAGCATGTGACATCATCGTCTGGCGCTGCTACTCCTTTCTGAACATGCGCATGGCCCCTATGTGCACTGTTATCCAATGCTCGGCTGCTGGGGTGATGCTCGTGTGACTTTGCTCGCATGCTGACAGAGAGGGCTCTGTGTGCGTGCTGTGGCATGCATGCCATAGGTTCACCACCACTGGCCTACCCCTACCCGGGTGCACACCCCTAACCCTAATATAAGGATAAAGTTCCATTAAAAATAATACAATTTTGAAAAAGCCTCCCTTGAGTAGCTTTTTCTGCACAGCTCATCATTTCCGCCCTTTCTAAACACATTCCAACCATCAACATCATGCCAGGACACCTCGTTTTTCTAACCCTAACCCTACGCTGGCGCACAGCCCTAACCCTAATATAGGGGTAAAACACCATTGAAAGAGGCAATTTTTAAAAAGTCTTCCTTGAGTAGCCTTTTCTGCACATCTCAACATTTCTGCCCATTCTAAACACATTCCTACCATCAAAATCATGCCAGGACACCTTATCTTTCTAACTCTAACTCAGTGATAGTGAACCTTTTAGAGACCGAGTGCCCAAACTGCAACCCAAAACCCACTTATTTATCGCAAAGTGTCAACACTGCAATAAAACCTGAAAACAGCCAGTCCAAGCAAATATATATGTATCCTTGGCAGCGCACTGACCAGCCATGCGAAAGCTCGGACAAGTCGTGGCTAATGAGTCACGGCTCATGACTTCATCGCCTGGCACCGCTACTCCTTTCTGAGCATGCGCATGGCCCTTATGTGCACTTTTATCTGATGCTCGGCTGGGGTGACTTGGCTCACGTGCCAACAGAGAGGGCTCTGCATGCCCACTGTGGCACGTGTGCCATAGGTTCGCCACCACTGGCCTAGATCTTACAGACAGAGACTCAAATTGCACAATTGGGAACCCTCATTCTAATGCATGCAGTTCCTGTGGTTGGAGGAGTCTGCATGGGTTGGAATCTATGGCATAGGCTCCCATTGAAACATAATGAGTTGAAAAAATGATTTTAATCCTTGCCAGGGCTCCCTTTCCCCACCGTGAGGCTTATTTTGCCTTGGTCTCCCTTGCAAATGTGAGCACTTTTCTAAACACGCACCTAACAATGGGCTTATTCCCATTAATTAATATTTGGCAGTCTCTTTGGAAGTGCATTTTAAAGTACAAATACTACTCTCGTCAAATAGGGTGCATTAGTGAAAGCTTGTTGTTGTTGTTGTTGAAATTGCATTTGGGATTTTCATCGTTTTTCTAATGTGAACAAACCCCTCATGAATACCTTGTCAAACTTAATACTGCAGCTGGGCCACCGAGCATGATCATGGCCTCTTCTTCATGCAGACAACTCAATAAGCTGACCAGAGCTGTACCCTGATCTCTCCATGTGGTGCACTGTAGATTTTGATCACAGCCGCACGAGACATCAGCGGCTTATTTTTGGCTCCTTTCTCAATCATTCTTAGAACTGAAATTTACTTTTCTCACTGGCCCCAGGGTACTGATGAAATTGGTATTGTTGGGATGAGGAAACTTTGGCCTTCCAAATGTGAGACTTCTGCTGCCATCAGCCCCACTGCCAGCCTGGCCAGTACCCAGAGATGGTGAGAGCTGGAAGCCATCAGTCTCTGGATAGCCATGGGTTCTCTGCTCCTTTTCTAATATGAACCGAGGTTTCCTTCTTTGTGCTTAACTGCCCATGAGTAGCACCATCCTCCTTCCAGCTGCCATTTTGCCCAGCAGCCCTGTCTCTTTGCACTCTGTCATATATTCTCCAGCCTCTTACAAGGCCAGCTCTTGTATATTCATCCCACCACTTCTCACAATTATACTTTGAGATCCTACTTTTTTCTCTCTCTGTGCATTTAGAAGGCAACATCCTGCTCTTACTGATTCATGGTATTTACTGCATAATCATGTCTCAACTGGTCATTTTCTTGACTTTATTCCCCCACTAAAAAAAACTCTTAAGAATTGGTGATAGGGCACTTAACCTTATCACTTATCAGACTGTCCCACCCAAAGGCATTCACGAATGTCAATGATCTTGATCAGTGATGCACAGAACATGGCTTTTCCAGCCTGATCCTGCTGCTACCTTTTGCTGTGACAGTGGCGAAAAAGAGGACATTTTACCAGGAATTGTGGAAGAAGTTTCCCAGGAAGAATGACTGCTTGCAAACAAGGCATATGTTCCCCAATGCTCTTTGTTTCCTGCAAAATCACTGAGGATGATTGCTGCAGAAAAATCAGTGTCAATTTTACTGACAGCAAAGATGGGAAGTGGCCCCTGTTGGGGAAACTGCAGCCTTCAACACCCTGGAAATACTCGTAGTCCACTTTGATCTATCTAGACTAATATGGGAGGCAGTGGAAAAGAAGCTGTGCCACAGTTGTTCTGCCTCTTCTCCATATCAGATTGTGATCTGTCTTCTTTTTCTTTCACACCAACACATCTGCATAGTTCTGTGCGTATTTTCCTAATTTAGTCCTCAATTGTACACATCTGTGTATTGCACACATTCTTTCCCCATTGTTTACAGTGTGTTTGTGCCCATTTCCACCCAAAAACACACATTGCGATGCATATTTTTACATGCAAGCATGCAGTCAAATGCACTTCTTTTGGTCTGCAAATCACATTGCAAGCTCTGAAAGGAATAGACTTTGACCATACATTGTATTCAAGACTGTGTTCAGTCCAGAAGGTGCAAATTGAGTAAATCCTGATCAAAAACAAGCTGAAGCTAATTTCTCATCTCTATTTACATGTATGTGCAAGATGGTCAAGATGGTTTCTTTCCATTCAGGTATTTAATATCTGGAGGTCCAACTCTGAAACTTGATCCACGTGCATGTGAGTGCAGTCCCATTTGAATTAATGGGACTTCTGTTAACCATGGATAACTTAAGTCCCATTGATTTAAACTGTCTAAGTATGTCTGACTAAATTTGGCTCTAACCTGTTATATATAAATGGCACAAACAACAATGGAAATTCTTGGTAAATGTAACTGGACCACCTTGTGTGGCCATCTTTTGTCTTGGTGTGTGACTCTCCAAGTTGATTTAATGGCATGTGGCCATATTATTTGCCATATTTGAAGGGATACAATCCTATGTCCTTCAGGGCTCAGGCTGTTTATTATGAATAGTTATGAGCTGTTGGCAGGGATCCAGTTGTTGCTAACCTATTTAGCAAAGGTTAAGAAAAAGGACTCCTACTTAATCAATGATTTACAGGAACAACTACATGTAAACTATAAGCTAGCATGGTTCACATTTAGGGTGTCCCAAGAGCGTCAGGAGAATGTTGGGGCAACTGGGAGATGATTGCTTGAACAATGATCTTATGGAGGTACCATCTTTAAAGAATGGTACCTCTAGCTGGACATAGCTCTGGATTCCAGATCAGGCAAGATGCCTTACTTACAGCCCCTCCTGGTACGCATGTTTCCTGTTTAGATGAGAATTTCTGTGAGGAACCCTGCTTCATGTTCAGTTGAATTCAAGATCTGTCTTCTGTGAGAGCAAGGGAAATTCTGCAAATTAAATAAAATAATTAAATTAAATTAAATTAAATTAAATTGGGGATCCTGTGAATGTAATGTCCCTCCTTCCCAAAGCACCATACTTCACCCCATTCAGCAGGGTCCCATTACTCTCTGTGTAGCACTTGCAAGTGTCTGGAGATGAGGGAAGCCCACTTCTGAAGGCATCGTTGATCCAGCTCAAATCTGGTTCCAAGCCATCTTGTGTCTGCAGCAAAAGGCTGGGTGTATTGATTTTCTTAAGTTATGTTCCTAGGGGCTTAACCAGATCAAGCCAAGGGACTAGAACTTCCATTTTCATGGAATGTTTTTTGTTTGAGATGTGGAACTATTAATTCTGGACAGAATCTATATCTTAGAATCAAAAGGACTTTGGTAGAAAATTGTATGATACCAAAGGAAGGAAACACAAAAATAGGGAGCACACATGCACAGAAGAAAAAAATATTCACACTATTTCATATAACATAATGAAACCATTTGTGTATGTGCATTTGCATGTGTGTGCATAGATAGATAGATGCATAGATAGATAGATAGATGCATAGATAGATAGATAGAGTGTCTCCCTATATATTGATTGCTTGCAATTACTGATCCTTCTAGGATTTCACTGGGCTGAATGTGTGAACCTGTTACTTTTGTTCTTGTTAGCTGTCATTAAAATGCTCAGCACATTGTGTATACTGTCCATTTTAAGTAGATCTTCAACATTACTAATTTAAACCTCCCTGCATTTGCATGCAACTCCTCAGCTACACAGCTTTTAAAGTGGCTCTCTGTTTTGTTCTCCTGTCAAAAATTCAGCAGTGGAGTCTTTGCTGTGCTGTTTCTACATTACAACCTGAAGGAGAAATCTGCTTTGTATGCTCAGAAACTAGGCCTGCCTAGGACTTATCACATTTATTTTATATTCTACATTGGTTAATTTTTTATTTCGCTGGCACCTAGGTGAAGAATAGTCAACACCATTAACAATACATTCTGCTACAATAAATATTTCATTGGACAAATATCTGTGTATAATCTGCAAAATTACAGGGTTCTTTTTTAAGGGTGACAGAATCCTCCTAGAATTTATAATATCTAGCAAGAGTGCATATTAACCATATGCTGAATTATTGTTGGCAATCATCATTTTCTTTATGTAACTGGTTTGCAACATTTCTCTGCATGGCATCAAGAATGAAAAGCCCTCTTCTGCAAAGCTGAGGAGTAGTAGGAGACTCGTCCTTGATCAACCTGAGTTCTTCTCATGACCTCACAAGCATGGGAAGGAAATATCACTGCTAATTTTACTGAATCAGCTTGCTACATTTCTGTACTGGCCAAGAGCTAAAGCTCTCTAGGGGGTCATCAAATAAAAGTTAAAGGAATAAAATGGCTTTCTGCAATCTGATATCTGCCAGATGTGTTGGACTACAAAACCCATAATCTGTAATTGTCAAAAGCATTCCTTCCAGTGGTGATGGAAGCTGTAGTCCAACATATCTGCAAGGTGCCAGATATTATATACAATCATAATATTGTTATTACTTTATAATATATATATTTATAATATATATATATGATAGATCACCATTATTGATAATAAAATAAGAATTGTATTGTTTTAATCAAATAATGATTGATTAATAATTGATATCAAATCAAAAATTATGGTTAATAATATCATTATTATTTTCATGATAATGAAAAGCTATCACTCTTGATATGTATAGAGGCTTTTTACTCCCTGCTTAGTAAAGGACTTTTCATGCTTTCTCGTGGCTGCCAAGCACCAATAAAAGCCTGCCTTGCAAAGAGACTGGTGTTTTGGCGCCTACGGGTAAGACAGGGAGACCTGGGCTCATGACACTGAGTTAAAGGCGGCTTCCATCAAATATAGTGGACATAATGCAAAATCTAAAGCAGGCATAGAATAAAGGCAAAGCAAAGCCAACAGTGGTAGACAAAACAGTGCTGCAAAGATTCAACAAACATTAACACATTTTTAAAATTGAAAGACAAAAAAGCCCGGGAGAATGAAAAGAGAAGACCCCTGTGTCAGTGCCCAGGTGAACCTCTTTGGTGGGTGGAATTGCATAACCGAGACACCAAACTGCGAGGTCCCCTTTCTAGCAGGGCCCTGCTGCACCCCTTCCCACTGGAGCAACTGCAGAAGAGCCTTAGAAGCAGGGGTGCTCGGACCTGCAGGGACACAAATGTCATCTGTCACCCCCGCTCAGAAGTCCCACACCAGGACACCAAAATGACTTTCATATGGGCAAGTATATATAGGCACAAACAATCTTTCTGGTCCCAAGATCTTTGGAGCTGTACAGATTAATACCCACAGTTTGAACTGAGTCAAGGAGTGGCAACATGGGTGACAAAGCACTGGAAGAATATGTCCTTTGGAAAAGTTAAAGTTTCTGGGCCATTTTCCAAGCTGCATGTAGAGTGCACTGCAGTGATCCACAGGAGATGCTACCAAAACCTGGATAACTGCAGCAATGCCATTTCTGTCCCCTGGGTTGTAATTAGTACCTTGGCAAAAGCAGGAAAAATGCTTTCCCAGATTATGCCTCAGGTGATCATGGTGGATTCGGGAGCCTGCCAAAACTACCTAATCTTCAAGGCGGGGGTGGGCAGCTCTCAGCTCTTACCTGAGAGCTGCAGGTAAGGGTACACTGGGGATTGTGCTTATGTGAATGCCTAAGTGTACATCTACACGTGCATAAAAGGTAAAGGTAAAGGTTTCCCCTTGACATTCCATCCAGTCATGCCTGACTCTAGGGGGCGGTGCTCATCTCCGTTTCCTGGTCGAGGGAGCCAGCGTTTGTCCACAGACAGTCTCTGTGGTCATGTGGCCGGCATGACTAAATACTGAAGTGCACGGAATGCTGTTACCTTCCCACCGAAGTGGTACCTTTTTTATCTACTTGCATTTGCATGCTTTCGAACTGCAAGGTTGGCAGGAGCTGGGACGGAGCAACGGGAACTCACCCCGTTGTGCAGATTCGAACCGGTGACCTTTCGATCAACCAGCCCAGTAGCACAGCAGTTTAAACCACTGCGCCACCTGGGGACTGTGCTTATGTGAATGTCTAAGCATACATCTACATGCAAGCACATGCATAGATCCACCTATAAAAGGAATGGGGAGCTTTAAACCTGCCCTGCTGCTGCAGTTAGATTACGAAAAGAAAATTCCACTGGAAGCTGGAATTCTGTCACCCGGATGACTTTTCCTAGCAGTTTCATGTGGAAGTTACTCAGCAGGGTGAAATAAAATGGAGCCCCATAACATAGCTGCATGGGGCAGAGCAACAATCCCCTAGTAGCCCCTTCCGGAATCAACCATCAAATTAAGAGCAGAACCACTGCAATACAAGACCTCCCTGCTTCTACCCAGAGAGCTGATCCCATCATAATGATACCATGGACAATACTGTCCAAAGCTGTTTGAAACAAGTCTGACTGAAAAGAGAATGGAAGAAGGAAGAGGACATTTCACCCACATCAAAATGTGCATTCCTGTGTGTAGGAAGAAATTTATTTTGAAAGATAAGAAACCGAACTCCAGCAGAATGGCACATGTCATTCCTTCCTATCTCAATGGATTAAGAGTAGGTTAGAAAGTGCACTTTATTCTGGAAGATGGAGTTGTTTTCCCTTCTCACTGTATGGCAGCTTTCCCTTTTGAACTACAAATCCCAGCAAGCCCCGTAGCCACTTGCCTCTTAGACTCTTCTGCGGTGAAAAGCAATTGCTGTGAATACAGAACAGGAGAAAGCAACCCTTTTTGTGTTGCCTAGGCGACCAGGCAAAGTTAGCCTGAGCTTTCCAGTTTCACTGTTAGCCATTCATGACCAAAGGCATTTTAAAAAATTGGGTAGAAACAGCGAAACATCTAAGAATTCGCTCAAATAAATAAAAGAAGGTTGGTATAATAATAATAATAATAATAATAATAATAATAATAATTTTGCTGGTCAGATTAGTATTCCATCCTTATGTGGCTGAGAGATTTGAGACAACCAACAGGTTCCCAGTCCCTGTCACTCTACAATCCATCCCTCTTTTGGTAAAAATCACCCCACAGAGCAGCCTCGGCAATCTCCTTTCCAAATCCCAGTCAGAAGCTGGGTTGAAATAGATCAAGAAAATTAATTCCTTCCAAGAGTGCCACATGCTCCAGACTTTGACCCAGGAAAAGGGATGCTGTCATCAAAGATTTTTAGATCTTCTGGATTTAGTTGTGTTTCTTTAGGAGAGGTTTGAGGAATTTGCAAACTGAACACTGTTCTCTTTTTAATGTAAGAATCCAAAAGGACGAAGGAAAGAGCATCGAGTGGAGCTGCTGAGCTTGCCCAAGCACCCTGGCCGCATTTTCAGTTCTCAGTAGCAAGATCTTATCCAAAAGAACTTGGACCAGAATGCTGCCATTAAGGATCTAGAGTCTAATTTGCAGTGGGTATGAGCCCCAAATAGTATAAGGGCAAACTGGAAACATGTACAAATCAAGCAGAGTGTGTGCAACTGGTCAAGGTGTGCATCTTTGGGTCACCCTTTTAAAAATCTGATTGCTGTATTCTAAAACCTTTTGCTGGCATTGGATGTCTAGTCCCAGTGGCAGACATGCAGTTTTTGCTTTCAGAGTAGAAAATCAAGGATATTTGCAGCTCTTCGAGTTCTCTATTTATTTTGCAGCTTTCTACTATTGGTTTGTCCCAAGCTAAATTGCAATCACCCACAAATGAAAGGCTTGGTCCTTTATATATGCTCTCTTTGCGTGAATGCATGTGTGCATCCACTCACCCACACCCACACACACTTTTTATAAAAGAAATTCTAAAGGTATTGTTTTATTGGAACAAGTGCAAGAAGGGACTTTGAAGCAAGATGTACTGTCTAGCTTATCTTAGCTCATAAAGAAAGTATCTTGGGGTATTGATTGAGTTATATATATATAATATTTCTTATTTAATATGTGGCTTGAGTACAGTTGTATATGTGTGTTATATTTCAAGTTATATGCATACTTTATTTTGAATATATTATATTTTATATCTATTCCATTGGAATTTGTGGGTTGGGATTTGTCCTGCTTTCTGTGAGACAGTTTAATCACACACTATAAAAGGAAGTCAAATACCTTCAGAATATATTGATGTTTAACCTAACCAGTTGGGTTTCCTTTTTCTTGCAATTCCATTTGAGTTAGATGCATGAAATAAAGGGACAAATGTTTGGTTGCAAAGGCATGCACTGTCGAACAGCAATGGCATCAGCAATCCTTAACTGAGGTGTTGAGGACAAGTCCAAAGATTAGATTTATATCAAATGGTTTTTCCTCTTGCAAGGAAACCAAGGTGGTTTACACAATCTTCCTCCCTGTTGTATTCTCATAGTAGCTCTATTATGAGGTGGGTTAGGCTGAAAGTCAGTGACCAGTCCAAAGTCACCCAGTGAGCTTCATGGCCAAGTGGGAACTAGAACCCAGATCTTCTAATCTTCTGTTCCTCACTGCCTCTCAAGAATTTGGTATGCACCTTCACACTAAGTTGCTTGCGACTGATCTTCACACATCACGCTATGCCATTTTCTTAACGTGCCATGAGATGTGTGCTGAACTTTGCCATCTGAAATGGAAGAGTCAACATTTGTATCCAAGGACAACATGGGAGAAAGGGAATGATTGCATACCTCATGGATCTCTTCTTACCCTGGAAGATTTAAGATAATTTTTCGGTTTTCGTTTCGTTTCGTTTCGCTTTGCTGTTTGGTTTTCTGTTTCGGGTTGAGCACATGACAATCTGTCAGAATGTGAAGCGAGTCCTTTCCTTGCTGCTCCCTGTCATGCTGCCAGTCCACAGCCATAGTTGTGCTTAAGATCACAAAGAAAGGCATTTTGGATTGTGGCTCTGCCTTAAGGTTGGCTCAGATGTTCCAATGACATAATGCATGAAGAAGTTCTGGTTTCCTGGCCTCATATTTCGGGGATTCAGCCAAAGGGAGAAGGCAAGTGTTATGGCCTTATATCACTGGAATGAACAAATGTTTTGGTCTTGAGGCCTGGCTAGGTGATGAGCCAGGGACTGCAGGGGCTGGGAAAGTGTAAAGCTTGAAGCCTCTCCAAACTCTTCCAGCAATCCTGATCCAGATTGTGGGGTGGAGGAAAGGTGAAAGCCCCTCCCCAGCCTCAGCGATTCCTACTCAGCTGCTATGAACAGCTATCTTTTCTTTACTCCTCTGGCTTATGGCTGAATCTCTGGGCACTGAACAAAAGGCGAAGAACACCCACTGGCCACAAGTTGTCCATATGTGCTCTGTCAGGGCAGTACCTGCATTTCCTCATCCCTTCACAAAAGACTCCTATCCCAGTTTCTCTCCCCTCAGCCCACTTTTGACTTTGCTTTTGAGTATCCAGAAAAACACACGGTAAATACTGCAGAACAAAAGTGCATTGCAAATAAAAAAAACAACTCCATGAAAGGTCAGAAATCCCCTTCTGGTGCTTCAGTTTCCTTTGCTCTTTCATTCTCTCAGTTTGCTTTGGTATTTATACTTTATTCAGTGCTCAGAACACCAAAATGCTGCTCTTAAACCAGCAGGCAACAACCTGGCCCTGCCTACAATTTACCTTCCATGGTGCACCCACACCTTTCCTTAGTCTTTCAGGCCCACATCCAGGTGGGGAGGATGAAGTGCCTGGACCAGTAAAGATGCCCCTGAATTGCCATAGAAAGCATCCAAGTCATGACATTGGCAGATAAAACTTCCTCTTATTTTAGGGACTACAGTTCACTTCATCAGATGCAAGGCCAAATCCCACTGCAAACAGTGGAACATGGGTACCTTCAGATGAAGTTGTGAATGCCCAGGATAACACCTGACCCAGCCAGTAAAGTCATAGGCCTCACTGGGCAGGAGAACCTTAATAAATTTAAAGTGCTGCTCAGAATTTCAATGAAGTTATCTGGGTTTTGTGATATGTTGCTTATTGAGTGTTCACCAGCATTTGAAGTAAATACCTGTTTTGTAAAAATGAGAAATGAAGGGGTAAACATGTTTATACTTTCAGCACATTTTGACATGCTGTGCTGGTGACAATTTTTACCTGATCAGTTTGAAGCCTGGCCAATTATGGTGCTCATCATGTAGATCATTCGTGCCGAGTTGTACTCTATGTGCTCAATAGGTGTCAGTTTTATAAGCAATAGAAGTTAGAGGCTTATAGTGGTGAAACTTCCTTTTTCCCTATTTGCTTTAATTAATTGGGCATTTCTATGTTCCCTTAATATTTCCATACCCCTCCTGAACTTAAACCTGTTTTCCAACAACAGCTCACTGTTTACGAGAGCTCAATTCTTGTTGCATATGAAAGTGATATTAACTATTTTTAAAATCTTACCTTTTCATTATGTACAGCTACTTCATTGATTTCTGTATTTGGTAGAATGTATTTGCTTTGATATCAAATCCATTACTGAACTCCCATGTTGATAACTGAGAGCCACTGGCAGAGTTTACATAATACAACAAGACACTGTTTGTTTGTTTTTACCATAGTTGGTCATGTCATCCAAACCCAGTCATGGCATTTCAGCATGGTGCACTTGGTCTTTAGAAACCCCAGTAAAAAATAATGGTTTTTCCTATGGTTTCTGCTTACCAAGATGCTTCTTCTAACCCATCTCTGCCTAGTAACAGATGTGTCACTTCGCTCCTGCAGCCTGTTCTCTCTTTCTACCCCCTCCCGCTTCTCCACTCCCATCCAGATTTCCATCTGACATTTTCTAGCTGCAGAGAAGCATGCAATGCTGCCTGGAAGAGTGGCCTTGGAGTCCTCCAGTCTTTGTACCTCTATCTGCTTGCTGAGGTTTTCACAGCTGCCAATTTGAGTTGCCATGCTTTGTATTTTCATCACAAAGTAGCAAGGGGAAGAACGCTACAATAGGAAAAGCAACTAGTTTATGGGCACAGCTTTTGTGCAGAAGGACTGGCACATCAACAGAAGATTTCAACAGGTATTCTTGAGTTAATAACCTGTTGTATATTAATGAATCTTTTAAAGAAAGCAGCAACCTTTCTTATGTGGCTGAAATAAAAGTGTGTTTTACTATAGATGAGTCTTTCTTGTTGGGAGAGTTTAGTTCAGGGCTGGGAAGATTTGTCCTTGTTAGAATAAAAAACTGCAGTGCATTTCAGTGGAGATTGTGGGGAAGAAGATTGAGCAGGAGCTCAAACACGTGGGCATTTGGGAAGACACGGGGTATTTCCTATCAAGGAAGGGAAATACGGTCTTGTGCTCTCCGTAAGTGATGGGGGAACACATGAGGTAGGAATAGTAGGTGATGGAAGGCAGAGGACAGGAAGCTGGTGAGGTACAGCACAGGCGTGGCATGGCAAGGTAATGGGGAACCAGGAGCCAGTGTAGAAGGTTGGACCTGCCCATGAAGCTCACTGGGTACCTCTAGGCCAGCCAGTGACTCTCGGCCCACCCTACCTCACCAGGTTGTTGTTGTTGTTGTTGTAGGGATTACAGATAGAACAGACAAGGACTGGATAGGCAGCTGGAGGGCCACACAAGAGCCAAAGTAAGTGCAATGTGCGGGATATAAGTGCAATGCAATGTTTAAAAATGTAATCTCAACAAGATAAGAAAGACATGAGGGAAGGATAGTGGGATATTAGGGCAATTTTAGGGCCTGTAATGAAGCTGAAAGAAGAAAATCAGGGAAGGTGGATGTAAACCAGCATTCCAGAAGATTCCAGAGGATACCGTCTCTGGGAATGAGTGCTTCCTGGAACATCCTGGGCCAAAAGCCTTAATATGGGAGGGAGGGAGTGTGAAAGCCAAAGTACACAGGAGAAGGATACGGGGAAGAGGTGTCCCTGTGGCTTGAGAAAAACACAAGCCTCTGTGCTTGATCCGCAAGGCTGGAGCAGAAGGATATGCATCAAAGGGCCGCAGTGCGGGAAAGAGGAAACCTGGGTACAGGTATGGGTGGGGAACTGCCATGGAAAGGGGTCTGCAGATCAACTACAACCTTTGCTACCACTCAGGTGTGGCTTTGGAGATAAGTGCATTTATACATAAATGGAATATAACCCTTTGACTGGAGTTCATGTTGATAGTTACAACATGCACTGCCCCAGTGTAAGGAGCCTGGTTCAGGCAAATCAGATAGCCTGGTGTAAGTTCTGACTGTGCCAGCAGGTCCTGGTGAGGGTAACAAAAGAGTTTGACTTCTGCGACAGTTCAGCTGTGAGGAGGACAGGTCAATGGAAGAAAGGGAAACACAAGTCAGCTCAGGGTTTGCCTCACTTCGATAATCTTCCTAACAATTCTCTTAATAGTGCAACCCTACGGAGTAAATACAGCCAGACAGAGCAATGCTGGCTGCCTCTCTCTCTCTCTCTCTCTCTCTCTCTCTCTCTCTCTCTCTCTCTCTGTGTGTGTGTGTCACTTGCCAAGCAATCAACACACCCAATACCCTGCTGTTCTATTCTAGCCAGAGTGCAAAACATCTTCCTTTTTCCTCCCATTGATTGCAGAAGGATGGAATTAATAAACTAGCAAGGATATGCACCTGAGGCATGTTTGGAAAATAAAGGGATTTAGGATTTGGTGGCTCAACCTAGTGGTGTTTCTACCCTGCGCTTTCCAGATTTATTTATTTCATTTATTTATTTGGGTATTTTTACCCCATCCAATGTGTTGCAGGTCTCCGGAGGGCTTACAATTCAAAATCCAACAAATACATATAAACTCAAATAATACAAAATAATCCACAACTGAGCATAAAACACACTTAAACTATTAAACATTAAACTTACAGAAAAATACAAAGGTCTTGCATTCCACATCTCATTGATGCCATTTCTTGAGTCCCCTCAGCCAGTTTTTGGTTGAGGTTATGACTGCAGCCTCAATCCGTAATCCTGCATCCAGGTACCAGGGGATAAGCCCTACTGAACTCCATGAGATTTACATCTGAGAAAGCATGTGTATGACTACACTGTCAAGGTCAACAAAGAGGAATCAGATATACATCTTCCTGGTATTTTGTTAAGTTATTAGTTTTGATGTTATGGATTGTTTTTGTAAGTATATTCTTGACTGCATTGGGCACCATGGGGGAGAAAGCATACAGTTTTTAAACAAACAAACAAACAAACAAACAAACAAACAAGATTCCTGGGAACTGCTCAGCTTTCCAGAAAGCATCATATCTGCCACCCTATGCCTTGCAGGCAGAGACAGTGGGCACATAAAGTCTCCTCTTGGGGACAGGAGATGGCTTGTCCCCGCATTTGGGCAGAGTGTCAGCTCCATCTCTTACATCAGGAAGAACACTGGACTCTCGGCAGCTGCAGCAAGTCTCTTTCCTTGTGCTCTCAGGCTGAAACCATTTCCTTATGCTTTCAGCTGCCAACTCTCTCATCAATAATGCCAATTAAATATTCGCATGTGAAATGAACTCTCCAATGCCAAAGCCTAAATATTTTGCAGAAATGTAAAAGATGTTTCTTCCACCCTCTTTTTCCATTGCAAATGTTGTTTAAACACAGCAACCCATCCTAAACAGCCCCTTCCTCCTGAGCTCGCTTCCATCCAGCCACCAGCACTGTGCCGCCTGTTCAAAGAAAACTCTTGTGTTTCCCCTTTGATCTTCCAAATGCTACCTCCAGAATTTTTCAAACATTGCAGTGCATTCAATGCCACAGCAGATGGTGCTTTTTGATGATATCTTTCCACACAAGGCAACAATGTGTCATGCACGCTGCATTATAAAATAAAAAATAAAAAAATCAAACATGTAATTATGCAAATATGTATGCCTTTATATTAATCAAGTTTTATTGTAAATGCTTGATGCACATCAATTTGATCCTGTAGTGCTGCTTTAAGTGCAGTTTAAGTGGCTTTTCAGTGTACCCAGAGGCAATACAAATGCATCTCTGGAATATTAATAAAATCCTGAATCTTTGAGACACCAACTGGTATAGCATTGCTCATACTGATTGAAACTAAATGCTAATCCTTTCCTTTATTTAAATAGATCCCCTTTGTTATTTAAAACACTGATATCAGGATGATATGAACAGCCATTTTATTTTAAATTGTATTATAATGTAGTGGCTAAAATAATGCGTAATCATACTACATTCAATTTCTACAATGTAATTTTGATGAGGCATGAATCCAATCATTCTGCAGCTATGAATATAATGTTATATTTTAACCAGTCCATTTTCCCCCTTAATTCTATAAATTTATGTAGCAAACGTCTTCCCCAAGATTTTAGTCTAGGCTCTGTAGCTGTGCAGCTAATTTTTGAGATCTTGCACGCAAGAAATGACGGACGGCTAAAGCAGTTAAGCTAACACTTGTTGAGGGATGCTTTCGCTCGCTCATTCTTGCCCTGTTGTTTTTAATGCCTTGAATTTCTTCTTGACACAAGGCACAGCTTTATTATATGGAACTCCGCTTTGTTTCCTTTAAACAAACAAAGTTAATGTTGCATGGACATAATAATACAATGTTCTGTTGTTCTAGAGGGGATTGCTATAACCTAAGGACCAATTTAGGAGTTGCAGTGATTCCCTCTGAATTCGATGGTGCTTTTTCTCAGGTGGGTGTGCGTAGGATGGCAGCTTCCATGGCTTGCCTGGTCCTTCCTTGGCTGAAAGCATCCTAAAATCACAGGACTACCCATGTGGCAGCATCTTTAAGGAAGTTTCCCCTCCCACAATAGAAATAAAAGGTGCCGAGTTTGTAGGAAAGGTCTGTACCACATCAGCAGTTCACTTTCATGGAGTGATGAATGGTGTTAGGACTGGCTTCCAGAGGGTTTGTTTGTTTGCTTGTTTGTTTGTTTGTTTGTTTTACTAAATTCTGCCACAGGCTGGTTCTCTTTATGGCAATTTTTCCAATGCATATCACACCTCTCTGCTAGAAAGAACATGTTCTTGCAATGAGTTCAGGTAATCAGCGCGTGAACAGTCCATCTGCTTCACCTACATCAGGGGCAGAGATGATGATGCATCTTCCCAGATGATGCTAGACTACAATCCTCATCCTCCTGGACAATTGTTCATGCTGGCTGGGGCTGATGGGAACTGGAATGCACAAGTATCTAGAGGGTGGTAGGTTCCACACACTTTATCAAAGTGATGAGTGGTTCTCCATTATTCTAACAAGTGGAAGACAACATCAAACTGCTCTTCCTCCTTCTTCATAACTAGGAGAGGAAACATACCTCAGTAGAACATATGCTAATTCCAGTAAGGTCCAGATATTGTCCCTGGCATCTCCTGCGGTGGTCATGGTTCCCAACCATCCTGTAAGATGCTACTGGAGACTTTAGTGAGCCACTGCCAAATGAAAGTAAACAATGTGAGGCAGGCAGGATAAATACTCCCCTCAGGATATCAGGGGAATCTCCCACAAATTCAAATGAGTTTAGTTTTCCGTTAATCCAGCCTGTATATTCTGCAGTAGACAAGATTTTCCTAGGCCACACTGATTCTGTTGACTTTTCAACCATTTCTTCCTCCATGTTCTGTAATTGCACACCAATGTATGCATACGAAAATACAAAAATCAATAAAAATGGACTGACCAAAAATGCACACTTCATAGATTCAAGGGTGGAAATCTATGAATGTGGGAGCGGGTGTGGAAGGATGAATTTGTGCAAAATTGTACAAACACATTTATGTAAGAAGCCATTCTATCAATGAGTAGATGATGGAATGAAAGCTACCTGACAATCTTCAGAAAGAATAGATGTAACAGTTTGTACATTCCTAGTATCAGTCAGCTTACTATGCATGGTACTTTGCTAATGGTCCTTGAGTTTCCACCTCAGACTTCCACAAGCTCCTCCTGGATAGATGGCACACAGGAGGCCTTGAAATTGTAGTCAGAATGGCTAAAGTTGGTCATGATCTATCACAGTTTTCTTTGTCTTTCTTCCCCTTTGCTTTGATATCTTTCTTTCATTTTGAAACATGGTGCTGGAGGACACCTTTGTGAATAGAAAGACAAACAGGTGGATCTTGGATCAAACCAAGCCAGAGCTTGCTTTAGAAGCAAAATGGAGAAAACCAAAGCTGTCATACTGTGGACACATCATGAGAAGTTTAGACTCCCTGGAGAAGACACTCATGGTAGGGAAAGTCAAAGGCAGAAGACAAAAGGGAAGACCAACAATGAGATGTATTGAATCGGTAAAGGAAACCACAGCCTTGAACTTAAAAGAACTGAATAGAGCTGTCATGGGCAGGCCATTTTGGAGTGCTTTCATTCAGAGGGTGACCAAAAGTCAGAAATGGCTTGATGGCTCACAACAATAGTATATTTCCATACTTCTCTCCCTTCTCTTGCTGTTCTTCCTGATTTTTTTGGTCTTGCTTTGTCTCCTTGAAATGACTAATATAATTAGGTTTCTCTTTAGTTTTGAGTTTGAATGGGAATGATGGAAAATGAATGAATGATTGAATGAATGCATATCAGAGCATATCCCTTACTGATGCCCTGATTCATAAAACAGAAACTTTCAGAGCGTTGGAGTTTTAAAGAAAGTTTAATCCCATTGCATTCAATACTTCTAATTCTGAAAGAGCAGAAAGCACATAATTCAGAGCAAATTCAGAGATACTGGTGACAAAAGAATTTTGTAAAGACCAAAAGACCCACAAGTTTAAAATTATAAAATGGGCTCCAAACAAAGTTCTATATTTTTGTGGCAGAGACCAGTGAACACCAGTAAGATGTGTTGTTTGTATTTTTGGAGCACATACATACTTGGTGAGATATCTTCAGCATGAGAGATCCATCTGTGCAACAATGCTCATGTGCACCTAGTTGGAAATACATGTGCCCCACTGCATTCCATTGAACTTGATGATGCACCTGACTGAGCAGCTCCATTCAGAGCTATGAAGGGCAGGCAGCAAAGCATAGCTAGAACTGAATTTGAGTCACGGTACTTTAAGCTTGGAGAAATTGAAGCACTCACTGTTGCTGTTATACATGTCCAAAAGCGACTTTAAAATGAAGACACTAGCTACTTGTGTATATGCAAGGGTTTCTCTGTCTTGCAACCATAGACTGGTAACCAAAAAATTTCATAGGCATGCTTGCAATTTCATGTTACAAGTTCCTTGATTTGGTTCCCAGTTGCAACCCCTACCTAAAGTAGATTTCTTGACACATATCACATGCCAGTTGCAAAATTTCCCTGAGTTTGGGGAGAAAATTGGAAAGAGGTTTCAGATGTCTAGCAGCCAAACTCTATGTAACATGAATGAAATGCACACAATGTATGTTTTATTATGCAAATAGCAAGCCCTGGGAAGAGTCATCAGCTGCTGGCCCATGTACTCTGGAAAGAAGCTGAATTCTTTGTTTCCTTACCATCCTGGCAAAAATGGCCTCCCGGAAGTTTTCCTCCAAATGCATTTGGCAGGTACCGAGAAGTGATTTTTGTTGGACTGAGAGAGGGCATTAAGATCCCCTCGCCCCACAATTTGAATTTGGGATGTGTGAGGGATCCCTTGGATTTCCTGGGCTCTGCTCCCATTCTCAGGCCTGCTTTCTCACAGCTGGGAATGTGACCCCCGAATGAATGCACTGAGCGTTCATGTGGGCGCTCACTAGGAAAGGTGCCCTCAAGAAAGCTGCACAAGCAGTGTGCCTCTTCCAGACCTGAATGCCAGCTTTGATTTTGGTTGTAGGTGACACAGAAGAAGGTTGCTGGTTTCACAGCTGGACTTCTGCAAGCATTTGCAGACTTTCTCTTGGCTCAGATCGCTTCCCAAGAGGGCCAAGCATGAGAAGAAGTCTGAAAAAGACAAAAGAGGGATGGACCTGGGGAGGATCATCTTGACCCTGCTGAAGCTATACACACATACAATTAATTAATTCCATTCACAAATTCAGGTTACTATCCTATGACCTCCTGACCTCATTGGCGGGACATTTTAGGGTCCAGCACCAAGATCTCGTGATCTCGGTGGTGGAACTCTGAAGATTGCGCACACCGTTGTATGCTCAATATGTATCGTTATTTGAGTCCAAAGCAAAAGTTCTGGCATAAGTGAGGAGCTGGAAAAATAGTTTTCATTTCTAAGAACCAGTGTTAATTTTTCAGGAGATAGCTTGGGACAAAACTAAACAGCATTTAAATTCTTAGCTGCAAATCTCATATTTAAGAGCCTGGTCAGCTGGACATTTTATATGTTTTCAGCCCTGTGTTTTTTAATGCAGGTAAGAAAACAAATCAGTTTTGCCATACCTCTAGCTCTTGGTTTCAGTGACATTGCAATACCAAGTTTTATCTGACCAAACATTCATATGCATCTAAAGAAATGGGAAAAGCAACATCTACGAGGGTCTCTGGATCATGACCAATATATTTAGTTCCATGTCTGTCTAATAACACACAACACTCAACAAAAGCAGTTTTAGAAATGCATGCATATGTGTGTTTTCAAAATAGTAGCGCAAACTGCCTCTAATGATGGGCTCAGAAGGCAAGCAGGCTGCTTGACTAACCCCACATAACCACACAAAGAAAGGAGCAAGGTATTTGAAGTCTAGCAAATGAACATAATAGCAATGCAATCTACTACCAAGGTCTGGATTTCAATAGCAGAGCAGATGATGTGACTGTATACTCGACTGATGTGCTCTCCTAAGGATTTGTTCTGTGTCAGAGAAGGCCACAATTGCATTTCACTGGAGCTTTGTAGAGCGAACAAGCTTTAATTAGCACCTGAGAGTCTTCTATTGTGATATTGCACTTCTGAAAAACAAAGAGATCCAGCCATGGTTTCAAAAATTCCCATTTTAATTGCATTAGTGACAGTCTTCAGGTTTCTCCAGCTTCAGTTTTTACTTTGAAGAACCTTGTGTCAAACTCTTAATTTTTTATCAGACAAAATATCATTAAACAGACAAAATATCATTTAACATGGCCATGCAACACACATCCATTGATTTTGTACAGTATTTCATAAAACACCTGCATTTTCCTATCACAGTGCACTGTGGACGAAAACATCTGATTAGAGTTGTTTCTAGCAATTTAGAAACGGTATGTGTGCTTTCACAAACAAGATAGTTATCTGGGTCATGAAGGAGTTGCCGTTTCAGTTCCTTTGCTTTGAATCCCATGGAAATCATTGTACTTTTAGGGTTCTAATTCATCCTTTTCTTGAAAAAGTATGTTTCTAGTTTCCCGAGTTTATGTCCAGACTTGTGAGTCAAAGTGCATTTTCCACCTAGTTGAATATTTTCAGCCCTTTGGACTGAGATGATATTGGAAGGAGAACCATGGTTATATTTATTAAGCATCTCTCATTAAACCATAATGCTGATAGCAGGAAAACGAGTTGCACAGAGGAGTTTGATCAATGAGGTCACCTGTCTGATGTCTCAAGCTGAACCCTAACCACAAGAACCCTCACCTGTCACAATTCAGCATGTGGGCTACTGACTGAAGAGGTCACCTGCTCACTGCCTTCCCTACTTCCCTGAGATGTACAGAATTTCTATTTAAGTTATGGCCAGGCATTCAAAATGTGCACCTACACATATAAATGACCACACACACGTTTTATGCAAAGCTGTATCCTCTTTTGTTCTTTTGCCTGTTGATGCATTATGACGATAAGTATTGTATTTCTGTTTAAATGATAATCATTATTTCTAAATTGACATCTATGCACTTACATTAGTATGTGTGAATTTAATGCCAATTGTGCGTATTCCCTTTTGTCCTCTTGCTTTGGTGATACACTTACTAATTCTTGTTCGTTCCGAAGGGGTCTCCCTAGTCAGAAGTGAGCTGAGTATTAATTGAGCAGATCTGACACCCTATTAAGGGATGTTCTTCCCAGGGTTGCTTGCCTGGTACCTATGCTGTTTCTCTTTTAGCCCCAAGTGAAAGCATTTTTATTTTCCCAGGATTCAAATGAGTGACAGAACCCATGCCTCTGATTGCTGCTACTATCTCGCCATACACATTATCGTCTTATTATTGTTTAGTCTGTTTTTAATGTTTTCTTTTGGTGTTTTAGTTAATTGCCTTTTATATTGGATAGTTTTCAATGTTTACCTTGTAAGCTGCCCTGAGGAGGCTGTGCCTTGAAAAGTAGTATAATTCTAAATTAAACAGTGATGTACATAAATGTTCTACAGTGTTTGCTCTTTTAGGGTGCAATCCTATGCATGTTTAGGCTGGAAGGGGGGCGGGGGAAGAATCCTAGAGCTCTCAACTGGCTAGGGAATGCCAGGAGTTGTAGGGTTTTTTCCTGTCTAAATGTGCATAACAGTTCCCTTGAGTGTTTTCACAAGGTCAGTTGAAAGACAGGGTGATAAATAGACAAAATAATTAAAAATAATTTGATAATGGCCCATTTGGACCTTGCTGGAATTATTTCTAACAGCTGGATCCCATGCTGCTCTGCTAACATTTGAATACAACTATTGTGTAGGGCAGGTGGATGATATGATAAACTTCCTAGCTCTGAGCTGCTCTCTCAGGAAAGCAGCTGCCATCTTTCACAATCCATTTGTGGCGCATGGTTTGGTTATCCATATACTCAACATCTGCAGTCACAGGGATGTAAGGATGTTGCTCTAGCGGAACCAATGGGGCCTTAAGTCCATGACCCATCCCAGATTCTGGAATGCCTTTCTTTTATAGATCCCTCAGATGCCCTGCATGGACACTGGGTTTCGGTTCACCTCCATGTCTAGTGCTTAGTGTATTGTATTGTTTACACTCTACTAGAAAAATAAGAAGGAGGTTATTGAAGTTCGGCAAGGAGTGCCATGAACTTCTCAGTATCCAAAAGCCAGGATAGTTTTCTGAAAGCATGCCAAGTGCTCATGGCCTTCTGCTTGTTCAGAACAAGAAACAATGACTCTGGAGTTGCCTTCCCCAATCCTTTGGTATAGAAGGCATGCTTTTGCAGTGAGAATAAAGCTGTTTACTTTACCAAAATGTTTCCATTCCCCGGGAAAGGGAGAAGGGGCCTAGATTCAGCCTGGCAGGGGCTGCTATAGTAGGAGAGAAAAATCCCATGGCAAGAGCTGTTGTCTTTTGTTCTTGGCAACAAAACAGGAATTGATGCATCACCTTGACCTGTTCAAGAAACCAATAGGCCACAGGATTTTCTTTTGCTCATTTATTAATTATCTCCATCCATATTTCATCATTGTATTCAATAAACTGTATATCATCTTTGAGACATATGGTTTTGAATCTTAGTAAGTATCCTTTTCCCAGTTGTAATGTATGGCTGTGAGAGTTGGACCATAAGGAAGACTGAGTGGTGTTGGAGAAGAACCTTGAGAGTCCCCTGGACTGCAAAGAGATCAAATCAGTCAATCCTAAAGGAAGTCAACCCTGACTGCTCTTTAGAAGGTCAGACATTAAAGCTGAAGTCCAAATACTTTGGCCACCTAAAGAGAAGGAAGGACTCATTGCAAAAGACCCTGATGCTGGGAACAATTGAAGGCAAAAGGAGAAGGGGATGGCAGAGGTTGAAGTGGCTGGATGGGGTCTCTGGAGAGGTGGGTGTGGACTTGGGTGTGTTCTGGGGGATGCCGGAGGACAGGAAAACCTGGAGAAATGTTGTCCATGGGGTCACAAAGAGTTGAGCACGACTTTGTGACTGAACAACAACAAAGTCTCCTTGAACATAAAGAGCCTTGGCTGGAACAAGCCCCCACAGTCAGAGCACTTGGGTGGGGGACCTATGGCCATAAACAATTGGGACACACAAAATTTCTCCAGACCCTATTCTGATTGTTGTTCTAGGTATTGTTATTTTAACAGGATTCTGAGAAAAGCTGAATTCTTGAGAAGGAAAATGAAATTGAAATAACTGAAAATAAAATTAATATCATGGAGCAAGGGTAGGCAACCTATGGCCATGCAGATGAGGTGAGACTTCAACTCGCATCAGCCCTAGCTAGCATAGCCAATGGTTGGGAATGATGGGGCAGCTGGAGGGATGCTTTGGACTCCAACTCCCAGCATTCCTGCCCATTGACCATACCGACTAGGACTTTAGCCAGCTGAGATCCAAAACATCTGGAGATCTACATTCTGGCATCAGACCCAGTATGCTACAGTGGGAGCAGGGTAGAATTTGGATGTAGGCATCTCAGTGCAGCTCTGAAGCTTATTGGGAAGACCTGACCTGGACAAGTAACGTTCAGTTTAACCTACCTCACAGCCCCTCCTACAAGGGGCTTCAGATGCTTTATAGAAGGGGAAAGCTGCATTCTGATTTCTGCCTGTTTTCCTAATGTCTGTAGTTCGACTTTGTCTATGCATCTCATGGTCAGATGTGCAAGTCCCCAAGCAGGGATATCATGCTCTGCTTACTGCAGTAGATGATGAAATGTTAAAAGACTCACAAGGCCTTGTGAATAAGTGAAAGAGGGGGCAGTGGGCCCAAACCTTCTCACTCTGCCCCCAATGTCACATGCTCCTTTGGCTTCATAAGTTTACAAGCATGCAGTTGGACAAACCTAAGTGCCACATGTTACTGGAACCTTTAGAATGCATTTGCCACTTATGCGCATAAACTACGTATGTAAAAGAAACACTTTAAAACGCCTGTATCTTTGGAGAAGACCCAAAAGGAAATGTGAATTTGTTACAGTTCCTTTTTGTTATATCCAGAGCAGGCCAGGAAAAGAAACAAAACACAGTTTTAAAGAAAAGGCTCAAGCCAGAGTGTCTGCAGCCTAAGTGCAAGGGAAAAATCAGCAAGGCTTCAGCTCATCAAAGTTCTCTAAGCTCCCCTTCTGAGCTTGGTCTTCCCCTTTCCTATTTCTGAATATGTCTTTGGGGTGCACTTAAAAATAAGCACCCAAATGCATGTTTTTCTACCTTGAACTAAACCATGAAAATAATTTCCTCCCCTTTTCAAACACAGTCATAAGTTCAGAAAAATGCATTCAGTTTCAGGTCTGAAGGTGTGAACAGGGAAAGTTCTAGTAAAAAAAAAAGTGACAAAGAGAATGACTCTGTTAAGTCATCTTGGGTTTCTTGCAGTAGAAAAAAGATGGGATATAAATGGAAGAAAAAGAAGCAGCAGAAGAAATGTGTGTGCATTCCCAAGGAGTATAAACAATGCTTCATCATCTTTGCAAACACATTTTGTGTTCTGGTTTTTGGAAGCTTTCTGAAAGAGTTTCCATATTTTGGGGCAAGGGAAATTCTGGAAATTGCAGGTATTTGGACCATGAATGTTGTATGTATTATTGGCTTTGGTGCCTATAGTAACAGGTTGTTCCTCTGTCGTCAGGATATTGCTTGAGGATTCTGCTGTCGGAGGGAACTGGCCAGGATGCATAGCAGTCCTGGTGAGAGATGCTTTTACTCAGTCGAAGGGCCTATATAACTATTAATTTGGTCTTTGCAGGCATGCATTGCAGTTTTATGGCTGGTGCGAAGAACTTGCTCACCTTGGGGTGTCGAAGTAAGCCCTGGAGTGCCAATCACATGTGAAATAATTAAATTGTTGTAGCCTTAATTGTAAGTGAATGTTGTCTTTAATTGTGCTTTAATAATGCCATGCCCTTTTATAACCCAAATTAATGTTTCTGTCTGGTTTTTGAAGTACATGTCAGTTTAATTAAACTATTAATGGTAGACAGATTTTTAAGTACTTTATATTCTTCATTAAATTGTATCTGTTCTACAAGCGTAAACAAGAAAATAGACTCAGTTAGAAGCAGATTCATGTTCTGCCTGATAAATCATTCATCATCGGATAAGATGATGAGCTGTGCTTGTTTTTCTTCATGCTCCCAATGATAAACAAATCCACTTTGATACTCTAATATTCATTGAGTACATTGAAAAATAAATACGCCTGCTTGTTCTTTTTTTAAATATGAGCAGCAAGCCCAAGAGCTGTTATTTGTATTTATGCAAAGCCAGTGAGCAGAAAACAATATCTTTAGGGCCATTTATGTCTTTTGCTTGTGGAGGGGGCTGGGGTGGGGGTGGGGAGGAAGGATGCTTGTTAGTGAAATATTTCCATGATATAAGAAAATCCAATTGTAGCGGAATGCGGGTGTGTTGCTGCACTTGCAGGATTACCTAATTGCAACAGGGATCTCTGAAAACATGTGCCTGATCTGCCAGAAATAATGGTTCTCTAAAGCAACACCAAATAAAACTCCCAAGCCTCAGCTGGCTCCAGTTCAACAAAAGCAATCAATAATTATTCTTTGAAGATTAAAGAGGAGGTGGGCATGTGATGAGTTCCTTCCCTTTTCAGTGATGAGGTGTGTAAATCATTAAAGGATTTTAATTGGCTAATTCTAAGAAGCTGGGAAATACCAGCGCTAGTTTTCCCTAACAAGAGGAATGGTGTGTATGCCGCATGCTGGTGTATCCAAGGTTGTCACAGCCAGAACTGGTTCTCATAGATGCAACTTTGTTCTTCCTTTGTGTGGCAGATCAGTCAACATCCAGGCAAGCGCTCTTGCTCACTGTTGCGTTGGTAATGAAAACCTCATGTGATGTGACAACTGTAGAGGAACATTTGGTCACAAAGCTGGTGTTAACAAGCACAACTGGTGCTCTGGTAATTAGACTGATTCCTGGTCTCCTTTCACAGATTGTCAATAAACGTGGTAAACAACCATTGGGCCTCCTTTCAGAACAAGTTATATGAAGTCATCATATGCTTGGCAACTGTGCCAATGCATTGTGCTGCTCTCATCCCTCCCTCCCTCCCAGCAAGCCATGACAAAATGGGAGGAAGACACAGTTCTTTCCTTGACAAAAACAAAATCACATCCCATAATAGATGCTAGACATCCTTCATGCAATGATCACCCAATTAACCCAAGCATTTGTCTGCTAGGGAGGTAATTTATTTCTCGCTTGCAGTTTACAGGTAGACAGTAAGCCCACCTGCCACTGGCTGAAAAACTCGGGTATTCTTTCTCGCATAGAAAAGAAATGTGCTTCACTGCCTGTTCATACACCTCTAGAAGCACTATTCGGCAGCTGCAATTAGATCTATTTTTACCTGCATTCAGAGGTTTTGGAAGCTCCACTGCCCAGAGGTGTATGCTGCATGAAGTTGTAACTTGCACTCTAAGGTGTGATTTCATTATATGGCCAAATTGGAGACAAAATTGATCTTGCTAGTTCCAAATGAAAATCTCCACTGCTACACACAAGAAATTATTGGTATGAGGGTATGAGAATAATCCTACTGGGTCAGGACAAAGGTCCATCTCATCCATTGGGAACAAGGGTAGAAGTTGCTTTCGGCGTGCACTCACGGATCGTGCCGATCTGGACTCCAAGATGGAGAATGAAGGGGAGGAGGTGGAGGGTGCTTGGGAAAGTGGGGAAGCTCGGAGAATAGCCAAGTAAGACTCTTGAGCCCATGATGCAGCATCAGGAAAGGAGGGCCAGCCAACTAGTGGACAGGTGTATAGAGAGAAGGAGGGCTCACTTCCAAATGGGCAGTTCGGAAGAGTTCAGGCCCAGACATACTCCAAAGGAGGGTTTCTAGAAGTAGTTGTTGAAATTTTAATAAAACAATTAAAACCACAGTATCAATAAATAATAAAAAATACAGTAATATCAGCATCAAGCAGGAACACCAAGTAATTAACACCAAGTAATTAATAACAGATTGGAAAAATCTTAAACATCACAATTAAGAATACTAAAATTACTTTTAAATACCAATTAAAATCAAATTCCAACTGAAATAATTAACAATTAAAATACTCTTTGAATAAAGACATCTTGGTCTGGCACCAAAATCTGCATAAGAACGGCGATTGGTGAATATCTCTGGGAAGTCAGTTCCATAGATAGGGTGCCACAACTGGGAAGGCCTTCCTCTGTGTTGTCATCCTCCTAGCTTCCTTTAGAGATGACTTCCAGACTGATAATGGCCTTAAAGTCTGGGTAGGCTTATATAGATGGAGACATTCTTTCAGATATCCAGATCCTGAATCATGTAGGGCTTTATACATTAAAACAAGCACTTTTATACATTAAAGTGGGCCTGGACTTCAATGGGTACCCAGTGTAATTCATAGTAACTGGTGTTATGTGCTTGGCATTACTAGTCCCCGTCAACAGCCTAGCTGATCTATTTTGCACCAACTGTAACTTCTGGACCATTTTCAAGGGCAGCCCCACATACAGCACATTACAGTAGTCCAACTGAGCAGTTACCAGGGCTAGGATTACTGTTTCCAGTACGTGCCTGTCCAGATACAAAGTTAATGAACTAACCAGAGTTGATAGAAGGCACTCCTGGCTACTGAGCCCACCTGGTGCTCTAGGGACAGCGCAGGGTCCAGAAGTACCCCCAAGCTCCGGACCCTGTCCTGTAGAGGGAGTGCAACCCCATCCAAGGCAGGGCAGTGATCCCCCATCTGGACATGGGAGCTACCTATCAACAACGCCTCCATCTTGTCTTGATTAAGTTTCAATTGGTTGATCCTCATCCAGCCCATTACCCCAGCCAGACACAGGTTTAGTACTGTCTCTGCCTCACCTGGGTTGGATAAAAGAGAGAGAGAGAGAGAGAGAGAGAGAGGGAGAGGGGGAGAGAGAGAGAGAGAGAGAGCGCTAAGTGTCATCAGCATACTGATGACAGTTCAGCCTAAACCTCCTGATGACCTTTCCCAGCAGTTCCATATAAATGTGGAACAGCCTTGCGGTACTCCATGACATACGTGTCATGGTGCAGAGCTACATTCCCACAGTGACACCATCGATCAGCCAGGTATGACTGGAACCACCACAGAGTAGTGCCCCCAACTCCCAACATGACCAGCCTATCCAGAAGAATACTGTGGCTGATGGTACCAAATGCTGCTGAGAGGTCCAGGAGAAACGACAGGGACTCACTCCCCTCATCTTTCTCCTGGCAAAGGTCATCCCACAGGATGACCAAGGCAGTTTCAGTTCCATAGCCAGGCCTAAAATTGGACTGAAATGGGTGCAGATACTCAATTTCTTCCAAGAGTGCCTGGAGTTGTCCAGCCACCACCCACTCAAGCACCTTGGCCAGAAATGGGATGTTGGCCACTTGCCTAAAATTCTGGATCCAGGTTTGGCCTCTTCAGAAGAGACCTTTTACTGATTTTTCTTTCAATCTATATATACACACATGCACACACTCCTTGGTCTTCAACTCTTCTTAATATACCTGTGTTGCTAAGCAGAAGGGCATGCTTGCATGCTGATTGGGACCACAAGTATAATTTTTGAGATTGTAGGCAATCTGGTCAATTCCTCTAACTGTCTCCCCATTTTAATCTGTTAAGCTTTTCTTCCTTGTCTCTGTCCCTTCCTTTCCAAAAATAACAATAGCAGTTTGGTTCCGAAGGCAAGTTCATTGAAGTTCACTTTCATATCCCTTCTTCCTCTCCGCATCCATCTTCAGCCCCCCAAAAACATATCTAGAGGAATTGTGGGATTTTCTTATACAGGGCAGGATGAGTCACCGATAGAGTTGGGCCAAACGGACAAGGAGCATTTCTCAGCCATTCCATTGTTGGAGAAGATGGTGTCTCCTTTGTTCTTACAAATTCAGGATTAAAGAGTAAACTTGTCTGCATGCAGCTGTAGGAGAACTGCTCCTAGATAAGACAGAACAAGAAGGAACCAGGTCAAGGATGAGTCTTTGAACTACAACTTGAAAAGGTCATCCTTAGATTAGGTATGAATGGAGGGAGGAGAATTCCCAGCCTTGGGAAGGGAGGGGGCCTATGAGAAAATTGTCAGAGAATGCGGTAAACTATACATGAATTGTTCTAATTAAGTACTGCACCATTCCAAGGCATTCTGCCTTACATGTTTAATAATATGTTGGCAGCCTCACAGGTCGTATTCTTAATAGACATTGCTGGTTTGCTTTTCTTGAATCTATTTCCCTTTCATGCAGGATCTGACACCACCCACCACAAAATTTGTTCCAATGTTTTGTTCTGGCTATACTTCAGTGGCAAGGCAAGGCAAAGTTTTTTTTGGGAGCGGGGGAGGGATGAATGAGAAAGGCCACCGTTTTGCTTTTCTCATCTTTCCTCTTCAGTTCCAGTCTGCTGCAGCTGGAAACAACTTCTTACATTCAGCTCTGGTGCCTTGTCACCTTGTTGCTCCAACTGAACCTTTCTGACTCTGCTTCTTGGGCTGTGTCGGTAGCTGTCTGTTTAGGGTTGTGCCTATCTTACCCCTGAGCCTGGAGTCTTACAGACACCCTATGCAGGGCAGAGGGAGCAGTACAGGAACTTCCCTCTCCATCCTCCAGCCCCACATTTCACTTCCTTCCTTGTCCATTTAAAGTGAAAGTATTTCGAAGGTTGCGGGGAGTGGGCTGGAGAAGCCTCAGGATTTTTCATACTTTGCAATCTCCCCCTCTTCCTGTCCAGTGAAATGCACATTTCTACTCCTCTGCAGTAGGCAGCCAGTGCAGGGTGTGTGTGGGGGGGAATGACTCAGTGAGCACTGACTTTCCATCTGAGGGTGCACCACTGTCTCTGGTTTTGATGCTAGAAATCTAAAATATCCTATGACTCCCAGGCACTGTCTAGCGAGCATAATGTTATTCTTTCCCTCTGTTAGGACCTTGGCTGTGCCATAGACCTCACTCTTGGAACTCTTGCTCTTGCTTGTTAGTAATGTGCCTTTAACCATTGCCCAGAACAGCCCTTTGGCCCTTTGGCAATACGTCTTTGCTTGACTTTTGCTGGTTGGTTAGCTTGCCATTGGATTTTCCTGAATGCCATATAATTGAGACTGACCACATAAAAGGACATTTCCCAGAATGCCCTGTTCTGGTTTTTCTTAAACTGCGCAATAAAAATGGTCTCCTCCTTTGCTACTCGCTAGCAACTATAATTTCAAAAGACAATATTTGAATAACTACCTTATCCCCCACCCATTTTTCACTTTCTGCACAGGTTATTTTATGAAAGAGGTGCAGTATCATGATTTTTGGTGATCATGCAAGACCAACACCTGCCCTTTCCTGATTTAAATAATGTTTTGCAAAAGCCATTTTGTTTTAATAAAAAAACCACACTGGGAAACATTTCAGCAGTTTATTAAGTAGGAGGGGCAAACATCTGACTTGGCTGGCTCTCCTGACTTCAAGAAGACATCTTTGACTAGGAAGCTGTCACCAATTATTTTGCTTCCTAACTTTCTCCTACGGCAGACCATGGCAAAATAAAGGCAAAGGGTATAGCTTGTGAGCCTTCTCTCAGCTTCATCCCTGCAGTTAGTTTCTTGCATGTGATGTTAATGAAAGGTCTCCACCAACATACTGCCTAGAACAGTAACTGCTGAGCCGATCTTTCTGGGACTACCACTCAGCACTGTCTCCATTCAGTCTTTGCAAGAAGAAAAGAAGAGGAAATTGAGAATCCGCTTTGGTTGAAGTGGCATGAGATGATTCAGTGGAGGATTAATACTGGACCTAATTCAGTATCATTTAGTCCAGCATTTAAAAAGTGCCTTGCAAAGCTCTGCCTTTAACACCAACTGTAAAGCTTGGGATAATGGACACAATAATGACAGATGATGTAGTATCAGTGAGACTAATGAAGTTAGTGTCTGTTCATGGTGCCCCGTCCCACTAGCTGCCAAAAAATAATGGTAAAAAATGGAAAAACATTGGTCAAATAATACATAATCCCATAACTGCCCTGTGAGAAGGATTCCAGGAAAGAGAGGCAGGTGAAGAAGACCTGCTACACTAGCCCACCCCTCAGAAGGCCATTCAGTGTTAACTGTGCTGTGAGAAGGATCTGAGGAGAGAGAGTAGCTGTGGGTGACTCCAGTCACTTGTTCCTCTGGCCGGCCTTCTCTTGGCACTTGCCCTGGGCCTTCTTCCACCCACTGCCACGAGGGAAAGATCTGAATATGTGTTCGCTTTTCAATTTGTTTTATTGTTATTTTCCACTACAAAGCAAAGATTATAGGGACCAACATGGTTACTCCAAAGTAAGACTAACAGAGAACAATGAGAAAAGGAAATACCCGAGACTTTGCGCTTTCTTAGATGAGACACTGAAGGCACATTCCTACCCTCATGAAACAGGGGCCTCTGAACTCAGAGGTTCCTGAATGTTCAGTCCCCAGCCAGGTGGAGGCAATCTTTGCCTCCCTGTACTCCAATTGCTGGGATTTTTTGCTAGACTTTTTTGCCTGTCCAGTTATACTTAGAAAGCAGGTTCAGAATATTCCATGACCTGGCCTTCTCAGTCTCCTTCCTTCCTCACCCACCAGAATGCCCCCTTTCCCCCTTGTCTGAGATTGACTTTCCAACCTTGGAGGCCAGCCATTGCAGGTCTTTCTGCACAGGCTGCAAGGATTAGCGTCCGGGGCTGCATCTTCAGCTCCTCTTTCCAAGGTCAGATCTTGGATCTTGGAGGAAGGAATTCCTGCTCTTCTGCTGCCCTTTCGTCAATGTCTGGGGGACCATAGGATCGCTCTCTAAATATCCTTTGCATTTGTGTGTAAAAGATGAAAGACAAAGAGGTCCATCAACCGTCTCATGTTCCATCACCTTGAAAGGGGTCAGTTCTTCAGATCCAGCATGCTGTTAATCAGAAAACATCCAGAAAATCTTTTTGTGTTGCTGGGTTTGATGACTTACATTATCTCATTCTGGCACTTCCGGAAGTAGTGCTCCACCAATATTTATTTGTATTCTTTATTCATTTCCTTAGATTTAGACTTAGATCTAGATCCTTTCTTTTTCCCTCAAGGAATCCAAGGTAGTTTGTATAATCCACCTTCACTTTTCCATTTTATCCTCATAATAACCCTGTGAAGTAGGGTAGGCTGAGTCTGTAGCTGAGCTGAACTCACTCAGTGAGATTCATGATTGAGAGGATGCTAGAACCTGGATTTAGCACAGCTTTCCCCAAACTTGTGCCTTCTAGACACATTTGGACTGCAACACCCAGAATTCCTAGTCAATGGCCCTACTGGATGGGAATTCTGGGGTTTGTTGACAAAATGCCTCTGAAGGCCACCAGGTGGAGGAAGGCTGTTTTAGCAAATTGGTTAGCATTGGCTATGCTGATTTGATGGTGTGTGCATAGGTGTGAGGGGTCATGAATGAGATCTTAGATGCATGTTGGATTGGAGTACACACACACGCAGCTGCTAAAGTGATGAGACCTATACTTTAGCTTTATATGTCTGAATTTGGTTTGATTGGAATGGGGGGATTTTGCATGCTGGTCAGCAGGAGTACATGTGTATTTCGCAAATCCATGAGAACTGCTTTCATAGTTAGATTATTTCTTGGGCTCCACATCTTTGAGAAGCCAAATTAAAGCTTGTAAGAGTGAAACACTGGATCATACTCCAGTCTGTTTGCAGGCTTTATTTTCAGATTTGCCTTGGCCTGCAGGTCATTGGTGTTTCACATTTCATCTATCAGGTGTTTAAAAAGCTGATTTTACTGAGCTTCACAAGTATTTTGAAAATAATTGATTCTTGTGTCACTGAGTGGGAGGCCAGCAAAGTTTTTCTACAGGGTCAAATTATTGCCTATACTTCAAATAAGAAGATATTTTTAAAAATACAGCAGATAGTACTGAATGAGGAGTTGAAAGTGTTTACAACCCACTTTGCAATTTCTAGATTTATCAAGCATTACAGAATGCCTTTTTTCACAGCAGATGGAGGTTGCTCTAACCTGTCTATGAAAGGCCTATTAAGGGAATGGAGAGAGTTCCAGTTAGATTCTGACCACTGCTTAAACAGCAAAAACACCAGAGTGTAATTACTATGATTAAAGATGAGAATGATAAGATAAACACCTCTCCTGGAGAAATCAATTTACAATTTTTGAAGTTTTATTCAGATCAATGCATGGGGGTAGTAAAATATCAGAGCAATATATTAATGCATTTCCCTACCCATGGCCCAGATTAATCTTTCATGTTTAGATTCCTTACAGTATCAGTTCCTTTCAGTGCCCATACAAACAGAAGGAATGTTGATATCAGTAATTACTAATAGGAGTACCAGCAAGTTGCCTAATCTAAACCCATTTCCATGTGGGTAGCATAAAATCCTTTCTAGCTTTTTAGTTTCAAAACTACTTGGCTTGTGTTCCTATATTTTGAACTGGACTCACTCTTTGCATAATTAAATGATGCCTTTGTTATGGTGATTTCCAGACCCAGCAAGAATCATACCTATTGTGCCAACTGTAGACCCATCTCATTAGTTAATATTGATATTAAAATATTGACTGCACTAGCCTGCCAAACATTACTACAGCCTGCGTATTAAAATATTGACTGCAACAGAATGCAAAACTTTATTTATTTATTTATTTGGGATATTTCTAGGCCATCCAATCACTCTGAGTCTCTGGACAGCTCACAATAAAATCAATAAATACAACAGTAAAAATATACATATCATCATCATATCATAAATATCCCAACAATAATAAAACTAAATTACCCATGACTGAAATAAAAATGAACATAATTAAAATCTATTTAACATTAAAATATTGGGTAAATAAAAAGGTCTTGGCCTGGTGCCAAAAAGCATATAATGATGGCGCCAGGTGGACCTCTCTGGAGAGCGCACTCCATGTACCCCTGGTCTAAACAGATCAAGCAGAATTGATTAAACAGCAACAGGAAGATTACTTGTTGACTTAATTCTGTTCAACCCTGATGGAAAAGACCAGGCTGCCATCGTTTCTTTGGATAGGCCTTTGACAACATTCACTGAAAGTTTATTTTTGTGACACTAATAAATGTTGGTTTTCTCTTGAATGTTGGCTTTAAAAGCCAAGGTGGGGTTCGCTTTCAGGATTTTGTGATATATAATTGGGCCTATTTGCTGGCCCGTAGTAAATGTTGGCCTTTTCTACTCTTTCTGCTTTTCTATTAGGATTTCCACCTTGGTCAGTTTTGGAATCCTCTTGTTTGGATCCTCTGCTCAAGTGGGTAGCATTAGGCACCTGGCATATTAAAATACATGGAGTCCTCCTACTGTTATGATCACTGAAGATTTGTGGTAGATTATACTGTATCAATCACATTTTCATATGCAAAAAAGGATACTCTTGTGGTGGACTTGGATTGACAAGTTGAATTTTACTTTGGATCAATTAGTAAGGGAGATGTTGAGTTCATGTCATTTTCTGATTTGAGTACCAAATACAGTTTGCCTGAGCCAGTTGAATGGCAATACTTAACCATTGCACCATTTGCTAGAATCTAGGTTTGCCATGCCAGCTTTTATAGCTACATCATCTTGAGATTCTTATTGAGTCTAATCAGTTAGAAGGACTAATGATCCATGTTGATAAAGATCTATTATCAGTGAATAAATATGATACATAAATTCTAATGGAGGAATTGAATAGGTAATTGGAATGCTCTATCTGGTTCAAGCAGTGCATTACTACTTTAGATCCTTTATCTGAAGTTTCAGTGGACATCAGGTAACAGAAACAACAAAAAATGTCTGTTCATTGAACACCTCAATGTCTCATTAGTAAAGGTTTCTTTCGGTTGACTAAGTGCTGAAGCTGTCAGACTGCTAATGCTTCTTTTAATCCCATGTTTTGGTTATGTCCAGCAGTTATCTCTGGAGGACGTTATAAAATAGATAAGCTTTGTATCAGAATGCTCTTTGATATTTTCCAACGTACATGTTCTTTTAAATTATCTACCTGTTTCTTGGAAGTTAAAGCTTGGGTGACATAAATGGATTTTCCATGCCCTTTTGACAGCTAAAAGACTGATACTGCAACACTAGAAAGATAAAAGCTCACCTCTTGTAACACAGTGGATTGAAGACTGAATGACACTTTCAATATTTGAGTGGATGACATACATACACCACTCGCAATTGGACACGGACACAGATATTAGGTCTGCCTTTGCTGAATCTTATGGATAATTGATATATTTGGATTTACGCTCTTATTTGAATAGTTATGTACCAGCAATTGTTAATTTTAGTATTTTTATATTTCTCTTTTTATTATTTACTGAATTTCACAATAAAAATGGAAAACAAAACCAAAATCCAGGATCTCCTGAATGCCAGTCTAATACCCTTACCTCTAGATCCCAACACTATACTGGGGATGCAGTACTCCAGAAGAATTACACAGTTTGAGGCAGCTATTCCAAAGAAAGAAGCAAAACAGGCTCACTGGAAATAATTCATTAATCCACGGACTAGATCTCAGGGGTGGGAGAATTCACTGTCTGAATATTCCCTTATGTTGAAAGGTGGAAGAGTATTATGTACATTCAGAATTAGCATGAAGGGAAAGACTACACTGAACTTTCTACCTAACATGGTCATTTTCTCTCTGTTGGGAGTTCTTATTTGGTGGAAGCTAGAGCCGGCATCAGATGTTGACATAACTAGGCAGCGGACAAAGCTCTCACTGCAGCAGAAGGTTCAGAACTTGCTCCCTGGCTCTACTCTTTCTTCTTCATCTGCTTACCTGTTCATGGGCCCTCCGCATCCCTAGACCTCCTTTTCTGATAATAGTGGGGATTAACCTCACAGCAAGAGGACAAATGACTGGATAGTGGTGACAGAGGAAAGGAGAAGGCCCACTTAGGGAAAGAGGGCCTTTCAGGGGCATCTTGTCCAAGGATCCTAGGCATATTTTCTGAATGTGGGTACAGAATCCATGTAAGACACGTTGTTCCCCCACCAGCCTCCTGAAATGGATAGTAATGCAGTTGTAAAGAGCGTGCTCTTGGCTAATTTTTCATTACAAATGGACACCCATTTCACACTTTTGTGAGATTTTTCTCTGTGTGTGGTGCATGAATTTGATTTGTTTCAGTGTCTGCTGGAAGCTTTGACAGCTTACACCACTATGCCACAAGTTCAGGATAGGCGGCTTGATAAACTGCAGAAAATAACCACAAATCTAATTGACTGAATATCGTTTGGCTTTCGCTCCTCTTATTTCAGGCCCAGAAGGAGGAAGCCCTTAAAGCTGATGAGACAATAAATTCAATTACACTGCAAACTGGTTTTGGCTGTCAGGGTTCTATGCTGCCTTTACCTGTTTTTGCCATCTGTCCTGCTGGAATTGTTTAAATGTGCCCCTATAGTAGTTTGCCTATTAGCTTTGCTAATGAATTTACTAGTGCAAAAGACCACTTGCAGGGCTGTTTGAAACATAATGAATGTAATTATTTAGCACCAAACTCGGGCACCGGCTTTCCCCCATTTGACAAGAATAATTCTTTATTCTCTCATTAGCCATGGGCCTTGGTCCCAGTAAACTAGTTATCGAACCACTCGTTTAAAAGAGCTTTGCTTTAAATGCCCCTTCCTTTATTTAACTCAGACAAGTTCTGATCATTTCTCCTCACCGTGCAGCACTTGCATGCAAAAGGTAACCAGCGCGCATTTGTTGTGATTGCTGCTGCTGCTGTTGTGAAGGGGGCAAAGAGTTGGGGAGCTATTTTTAGTAAGATGCTTGGCTTCTTGACACGCTCCCGCCTGTCCTACTTGTAATGGATTAAAAAAACCTCTATGGGATTAGTAGACATCATGTAAACTCCACAGGAAGTCTGAGCCAATGAATGAGGAGACAGATCCCTACTGAGTGGTGCGTGCGTGCGTGCGTGCGTGCGTGCGTGCGTGTGTGAGAGAGAGAGAGAGAGAGAGAGAGAGAGAGAGAGGCATCCTGAAAACACACATACGGAGAGACACATAAATAGTTTTCAAATGACATGGATGTGGAAATTTGAAATGAGTTGGGAATAGAGTTGTATGAAAAACAGTTCAGTTTGTTTTTGAGCAACATTCACCCAGTTTGCAGCTTTGAGACAAAACACAGACCTGGAATGCAGAAGAAGGTGGGGCAGATGGTTAGTACCTGTCCCCTCTTCTGGTTCTTCCCTCCAGCTGAAAGGTCCTGGGCAGTGATATCAACCGGCCCTCAGACTTGGTGTTGCTGCTGTTGAATGCCAGGTCGGTCCAAAAGAAATCATCCCTTATCCGCGATTTAATTGTGGATGAGGGGGCCGATCTGGCATGTATCATGGAGACCTGGGCAGGAGAAGCCCGAAACGTGGCACTCACCTAGCTCTGCCTGCCTAGGTATCTCATATAGCACCAACATCGCCTAGAGGGAAGGGGAAGGGTCATTAACCCAATTCACAGAGATACAATCTCCCTCATGGGTCTTCCTGTCCCTTCAAGGCCAAGTCTTGAGTGTTTGTACTTGGTGTTGGATGATCAAGACAGGCTGGGGACGCTGCTGGTGTACCATGCACCCTTCTGCCCAACAGACTCCCTGCCTGAACTGACAGATTGCCTTGGATCTGGTGTTAAGGACCCCTACGATGTTGTTCCTTGGGGACTTTAATCTCCATTCTGAAACTGTTCTGACTGGGGCAGCTCACGATTGACCACCACAGGGCTGTCTTATGCCACTGGCCCAACTCACAAACACGGCCATGCTCTAGACCTGATCTTTTCGATGGGGCAAGAAGATGGTGATCTGGAAGTGAGTGATTTGGCATATAATTGTCATGGTCAGATCACCTCTTTGTAATGTTTAAACCTGGGGCCAGCTTTCCCCTCCAAAAGGGTGCATAACCTATTAAAATGGTTCACCACTGGAGTCTTGTGGATCCTGATGGATTCCTGAGGGCTCTGGGGGAATTTCTGGTTGGTAAGACTGGCACTTCTGCTGACGCCCTGGTTGATCTGTAGAATGGAGAATTGACCCAGGCGATTGACACAATTGCTCCTAGGAATCCCCTCCCGCAAGCAGAGCCCGTGTGATGCCTTGGTATACACCTGAGTTTCCGGCAATGAAGCCGGCTGGGAGACAACTAGAGTGTAGGTGGAGGAAATCTATACATAGGAAACAGTTAAAGCCTGTACATTTTAAGCCTCCAGTGAGTTAGAAACCCCCTGTCTCACAAAATACATTGGACAGCAAGCATACACTGGATAAACACACATGAAATTATATATGATTTATAAAAATGCAAATGAATTCTTCCATCAATGTGTAAGCAATGTGCACATTCAGAGATCAAAGATGTGCACAATGGATGTGTACATTTGGAAAATATGTACAGAGTTTTGTGAAAATAGGAAAAAAGTCACATGAGCATTTTACAATCTGATTTGGAGTAAAGACAGGACGTGTTTTGGAGTAGAATTTTGAAAACCTCAACAAATGCAGTGAAGTCTCAACTATGGGATGTACTTCCCTAGCTGAGACTTCAGCTACAAGGGCAGACATTGGAGAAATCTGCAACAGAGTCCAATGATTGGATTTCTATGACTTTGACTTGTGGGTTCCACAGTAGACTAACTTTACTGAGCCACAGAGGTTCTACAGATGTATAGATAGTTTTCCTTTCAATTTTCCCAGAATTTTACACAGATTTAAATTTAATTGTAGAAAAATATGAACAATAAAAAGTCAAAAACTGATAACTATGTTATCAGAAATGCAAACATGTCACATACTTTTACTATTGTACCTATTTTAATGAATTGTGAGCTGCTCGGAAATCTTTGGCTATTCAGCAATAAAGGATGATGGATGAGGATGAGGATGATGATAGCAATAACAGCACTGGATATGCACCAAGAAAGGGAAATTATTTGGCATTAGTTACATATCCTTGTTTACCTCACTTGTGGCACAGCTGTAATTTTAAGTTCCTTTTGTTTAATCCTAGTTTAACTGCACGATGTCAGCATTTTCAAGCCTATCATAGGCTTCCTATCATAGAGGAAGTTAGTTCCTTTTTTATTATTTTGAAGCAGCATTTGTTTCAGCAGATGGAACCATGGTACAAAAAAGGCAGGCCTGCATCAGGGAAATCTTGTTAACATTTTTATTAGCAGTTGTCTTTTAAAGCTTGAATAATGATGCCCTTATATATCATTATCAGAGCAAATGCTTAAGTTTTTGTAAAAAATACTTCGGCAATAAAGGAAAAGAGAGTTTCATGAAAGGGAAAGAAGAAGGAAAAACCAAGGGAGGGGACTAGTCTTGAAGAAGAATGTATGTAAGGAGATGGGAAGTATGCACAGGGCAGAGTCAGACTAGTAGACCCTGCATAACTTGAACCCTGTTTTAAGACCTGTGGTGGCATTTTATCCACATTTATTTGATGAGACTACAAAACTGAAGGGACTTGTTTAGAAGCACTTGGGAAGCCTTCAAAGCAAAGTATCCCAAATATTTCACACAAAGCACAGCAGGTGATTCCTAAACATCGAGAATAGGAATGTGTAAGAAATCCATTCGACAGGTGACAATCCAATGGATTTTCCATACTTGGCCTCCTGGATTCCTTTCTATGTCTCTCATGTCAGTGAAATGATTAAGTCAGGCTATAGATTTCCAATTTTAAAATCAGCCATAATTCACATGAGTTGATTTTAAAAGTGTTCAGGAAATTTTCACACGTTTTAGCACCTGCCCTTTGTGCAAATTTCTTGACATCTTTTCTAAATTAGATGCCTGCACAAAATACAACCTGTTGTAAAAGCAAAAGAAATGTGCATTATTATTTTATGAATAATATTGGCAGAAAGAAATGGAACTGAGGGGAAGAGACTATACAACCAAGACCACATTTGCACAAATCATGGGAGCAGAAAAATAATAAATGAAAATGGTATTTTTTGAAAAATATCAATTTGATATATATAATTTATAATTTGTAATTTATAATTTGATATATGTAAATGCTGTAACCCCAACATAAAACACTGCAGGCAGTGCCAAGCTAGATAAAATTGACTATGACAAATTCTTTGCGAAAGTAAGGAATATGGCAAGTTAACTATGATCTAGTGAAAGGATGACACTAACAAGGGAATATGCATCAGCCGAGGTGACATAAACAATCATGCATGTGATAAAAATATTAAAAGGCAGCATAAAGCTATTAGTGCAGATCTGAAAATTTAGACCCCATTTGTGCAAAAGACCTGATTTGCACAAGTTACTATTTGTGCAAATTGCACTACAAATATGCAGCTCTTGGATCTCAGATTGCATAACTACTTTGCAATTGTTTTCAGAATAGCACTTGCCCTCACCTCGAAATAAATCATCGTCATGGTCCTCCTCCTCCTCCGGCATGGTCTGTTTCTGATTGCTGGATTAGAAACATTGCAGAAGTTTTTCAGGCACAAAGGAAACAGATTTCCCAGCATTGCATATTCTGATTTGAGAACACAATGGGGTAACCTACACCTGCAGAAGGGCATTGGAAAGATGTAATTATGTTTACAGTGTAGCTTATGCCCCATCCAGTACTGTTGGACCCCAGCTCCACCTGCCAGAGTCAGCAAGGCCAACAGTCAATGATGATGGAAGTTGAGGTCAAACAGTACCTGAAGGGCTAAAGGTTCTTCAATCCTGGCCTAAGGTATAGAATCACATCCTTCCAATGCACCTTTATAGATCCCATCATTTTATTCTCCCAAAGCACAAGCGTGCAACTTGGTATGAGATACAGAAAAGAGAAGATGGAGGTAGATGGGAAGACAATGGCAGTCCTTTAATTTTCCATATTTTGTCCAGTACTAGCAGTCACTGCATTTCTATGGAAAGTGATTTGGCACAAAAATATATTATTGCAAGCTCTGAGATGATTAATTCATCTCACTGCCTGCCAAGTGTTCCCTTACACAGTCAATAACCAAACCTTAAATCTTATTTTAGTTTTACATATTGGATTGAAATTACTCATAAGAAAAACTAAGGTAATTTGGTATGAAGAAACTGGACAGTTCTTCTTTCCTCTGGCTGGAATCCTCCCAAATGTTTAGCTTGTATAAATATATTGGCTAAATATTAGCTAGACATTACAGAAAAGGCCTATTACATTATCAGAATAAAATGACCATTGGTCAATTATTTAGAAAGTATTTATGCTGCTAGTACAGATTCCATGGATACGGTGTATTTCTGAATAATATAAAAAGTAGCATGTTGTGTATATGAAAATGCTGGCTTCCATTAATTCACCTGACCATAAAAATATTCAATATTTCCAAAACAGAGAGAAAGCTGGAATTCAACAGGGTAATGCACTGGTCAGAGCAATTTTCCCCAGCATTGTGTTCCCCATGATGCACATTGCTGATCACCCCTTCTCACTTTGTTTGATACATCCAGGTACCTGGAAATGCAGAGAGACCTAGGTTGTCTGGAACTCAACCCTGAATCTTAACCTCACATTGTTTTATTTAGTATTGTCAAGTGATCTCTGACTTATGGCAACCCTGTGAACAGATGTCCTCAAAATATCCTGCTGCTCTTCACAGCCCAGCTGAGCTCTTGTAAACTCAAGGCTATGGCTCCCTTTATGGAATCAATCAACTTCATATTTGGTCTTTCTCTTCTGCTGTCCCTTGCTTGCTTGCTTTATTTATTGTATTTATTTCCCACCTTTTTCCTTCAAAGGAATTCAAGGTGGCTTGCATAATTCTTCTCCTCATGACAAGCTGTGAGGTAGGTTGGGCTGAGAGTCTGTGACTGACCTGAAGTCACCCAGTGACCACCATGGCTCAGCGGGGACTAGAACCCAGACTGTCTAAGTCGCAGTCTCACATTCTTAAGTACTGCACTGCTCTGGATCTCCATTGAATGATAGTTACGTTGATAGGTTTTCCAAGAATTCTGATTGATATACTTCAGTCAGACCTCGCCCCTTATAGCCCCTTCTTGCATATGCTACATCTTGTCTCAGTATTAGAGACACACTACTTTATCTGAGTTTGTTATTTCCAGAGTAAAATGCTTTGTGTTTCTATGACAGAAATTATCCCATCCAATCAAACTTAGCTCACTCACACGAAATACAGAGATGTTTAAATATTCCATTTATTACTTTACACTTTCAGTTTACCTTGATTCACATTTCTCACATCCCATGTTTCAATTATATCTGATGCACTGTATTGAACGTTCCTTTTGCTTTTGTGCAAGCTAAATGCTAGATTTTCAGCTTTGATCTAGTTGCAGCAGTGCAAATAGTGCTATTCATACTTGTTCTTTGCTCTGCCCCAGTAATAGGTTGAGTGTCTTCCAACCTGGGAATCCTTTGTTTCATTTTAAATTATTTCATCATAGGGTTGTCAAGTAAAGATAAATTCAGAAATAGTTTACCATTGCTTTCTTCCGTGCTAATGAACCACTGCTGCCTGTGAAAGATCCTCTGCCAATGTTACCTTCATCTATTGCTGCTGCCAAGTAGCTGCACTTTAGGAGTTTCTCTGCCCCAGTCAACACTGGGGACATGTCCCCAAATGACGATGCCCATAAATCTGCCGATGAGCACAATGGCAAGGCTCAGAGTTTAATCTTGCTATAGTTGCCCTGTCTGGGTAATTTCCAGGCTACCAAACATGCACAGGGACTAAGCTATTCTTAACCCTAGCACTAGCCTGAAGATCTCCACCCTGACACCCTGGTATGAAGACAATACAATCTACCAACATTCAGAATGGCAGCACTCAGAGGTTTCTTGTTTCCACGCTCTTTCCTTCACCATTATAAGTCATTTCATGGTCCCTAAATGTGGAGAGAGAGCCAGGCTCACCTAATCACAACAGTAACCTACAGCTAAAATTCATCCTGGCGCTCAAATACAATGCTGACCATGGCAATACTGAAGAGTTTCTTCTTGACCACTCTCTTCAGTTGTCCACTATTCCTGTCCACTCTTTTCTCTACATGTCATGGAGGACATCTCTATGCTTCTGAACATGCAAAAGGGACCATATTTTCCTAACCTGAATTTTAAACCCTCTCTGTATATTTGTCATTACACAACCTGCAAGATGGTGCAGTTGTATAGCAGAACTGTGAAATGCCTATGCTTTTTGTTATAATTATTTTGCCATTTTCGTATGACATTACATGCTTTTCACTTTGATCTCATCACTCCATGGCAGAACCCCTGCTTTCTATGGAGAGGTCCCTGATCCAGTCTTTAGCATCTCCAGTTACAAAAGGATCAGGCAGGTGGTGATAGAAAAGAGCACCATCTTCTGGAGCTCCAGCACAGCTGGTGCCCATCAGAGCAGAGCAGAAGTGGGGTCCCTCAGGCCTGGGAGAACTAAGACGGAGATCCACAAGGCCAGGCTGAGTGGTTCTGCAGCCTTAGAAGGAGGCATAGGAAATTGTGTTTTCTCTGCTTCCTCATCAGGGTACAACGTGTCCTATATTAGTCCTATAAAATTGGCATCTGAGGCAGAAAATTCCTCAGACATCTCCTCCCCACTCCTTGGCAGCAAGAAAACAAAAAGCAGTCCTAAAATGTATCATACATCTAACAATTTCTTACCACATTCCCCATGCCCCAAATCATGCTTGAGGCAGTCACCTCACCCTGCCATCCCTGACGTCCACGGTGCCTCTGAGTGTAGCTCTTGGCCCCAAAGAAACCCATCCAGGTCCCACAGTCCAGCCTATCATCCTAAACCTAAAATATCTTTTTTATCTATTTTCAACTATAATTTGTATTTATCCCCAAGTATATCAGGGATATAGAAACAATTTCCTTTTTATTCCTGCAGTCATGATGGTGCTCTGGTTTAAGTGGGTGTAATACATGAAAAAGCATGTGCTTGGAGGGTTTTTCCCCTTCCTTTTTTAAGGGAGCAAAGCAAACAGGTTGTGTGTGTGTGTGTATTGTGGTGGTGGGCTGTTGCTCTACACAGTGCAAATAAGGAAGCACTTGTAAAGCATCAATGGGCATGCAGTGGGAAAGAGAGGATTATTAACTGTATGCTTAACAAAGACATGCGTATGCGTCTTCCCTCTTTTGCAGGCACATTTCTCAATTTGAAAGGCTACCAGAAGACCATCCTCTTGGTCAATGGAACCCTTCTGTGTTTGAAAGTTTGTCCTGTTCAATGTCCTGTTGTACTATTCATGAAGGCACATGAGGGGACTTGAGAGTCTCATTAGGCCGGACTTTTACCAGGGAAACCCATGGCAGAATGGTCAAGTTGAGACACTAGATCACTGATGGCAAACGTTTTAGAGACCAAGTGCCCAAACTGCAAGCCAAAACCCACTTAATTAAGTGCCAACACTATTATAAAACCTGAAAACTGAGGTTTTGGTTTGGAAAAAAACCTCACAGCCAGTCCAAGAACACACACACACACACACACACACACACACACACACATATCCTTGAGAGCGAACTGAGTGGCCATGCGAAAGCTTGACGAGTCGCGGATAATGAGTTGTAGCTTGTGACGTCGTCACGCGGCAGCACTACTCCTTTAAAAGCATGCACATGGCCCCTATGTGCGCTGTTATCCAATGCTCGGCTGCTGGGAGATGCTGGAGCGACGGGGCTGGCATGTGGACATAAAGAGCTCTGTGCACCTGCTGTGGCGTGCATGCCGTAGGTTAACCACCACTGTTCTAACTGAACCATGGGGCACACCCCTAATGCTAACATAGGGTGAAATTTACATATAAAAGAGGACGATTTTGAAAAGGCCCTCTTGAGTACATTTTTCTGCACAGCTCATCATTTCTGCCCTTTCTAAACACATTCCACCCATCAATCATGCCAGGACACCTCGGTTTTCTAACATTAACACTACCCCGGTTCATACCCCTAACCCTAATAAAAGGCTAAAATTCCATTTGAAATAGGGCAATTTTGAAAAAGCATTCCTTGAGTGCCTTTTTCTGCACTGCTCATCATTTCTGCCCTTTCTAAACATATTCCAACCATCAAAATCAGGCCAGGGCACGTCGTTTATACAACCCTAACCATGCCCTGGTTCTCACCCCAGCCCAAATATAAGGCTAAAATTTCATTCGAAATAGGGCAATTTTGAAAAAGGCTTCCTTGAGGAGCTTTTTCTGCACTGCTCATAATTTCTGCCCATTCTAAAAACATTCCAACAATCAAAATCATGCAAGGATACCTCATTTTCCTAACCCTAACCCTATGCTGGTGCACACCCCTAATACTAATATTGGGTGAAAGTTCCATAAAAAAGGGCAGATTTGAAAAAGGATTCCTTGAGTAGCTTTTTGTGCACTGCTCATAATTTCTCCCTATTCTAATCACATCCCAACCATCAAAATCATGCCAGGACACCTTTTTTTTCAAGCCATAACCATTGCCTGTTTCATACCCCAGCCATGATATATGGGAAAATTTCATTCAAAACAGGGCAATTTTGAAAAAGGCTTCATGGAGTAGCTTTTTCTGCACTGTTCCTACTTTCGTCCCATTCTAATCATGAAAATTATGCCAGGACACCTCATTTTTCCAACCCTTACCCTACACTGGTGCAGAGCCCTAACCCTAACATATGGCAAAAGTTCCATAGAAACGAGGGCAATTATGAAAAAGGCTTCCTTGAGTAGGTTTTTATGCAAAGCTCAACATTTCTGCCCATTCTAAGCACATTCCAACAGTCAAAAAAATGCCAGGCCACATCATTTCTCTAACCACAATCCTACCCTGGTTCCCACCCCACCCCTAATTTTAGCCTAAAATTCCATTCAAAACAGGGCAATTTTGAAAAAGGCTTCCTTGAGTAGCTTTTTCTGCACTGCTCATAATTTCTGCCCATTCTAATTACATTCCAAACATAATCTTGCCAGGACACCTCGTTTTTCTCACCCTAACCCTACCCTGGCGCACAACCCTAACCCTAACATACAGCAAAATTTCCATAGAAAAGAGGGCAATTTTGAAAAAGGCTTCCTTGAGTAGCTTTTCTGCACTGCTCATAATTTCTGCCCATTCTAATTACATTCCAAACATAAAAATCTTGCCAGGACACCTCGTTTTTCTCACCCTAACCCTACCCTGGTGCACAACCCTAACCCTAACATACAGCAAAATTTCCATAGAAAAGAGGGCAATTTTGAAAAAGGCTTCCTTGAGTAGCTTTTCTGCACTGCTCATAATTTCTGCCTATTGTAATCACATTGCAACCATCAAACTCATGCCAGGACACCTTTTTTTTCTAACCCTAACCCTACCCTGGTTAACACCTCAGCCCTGATATAAGGGTAAAATTCCATTCAAAACAGGGCAGTTTTGAAAAAGGCCTCCTTGAGTATCTTTTCCTGCACTGCTCATAGTTTCTCCCTATTCTAATCACATTCCAACCATCAAACTCATGCCAGGACACCACATTTTTCTAACCCTAACACTACCCTTGTGGACACTCCTAACCCTAACATAGGGCAAAAGTTCCAAAGAAAAGAGGGCAATTTTTAAAAAGGCTTCCTTGACTTGCTTTTTCTGCACAGCTCAATATTTCTACCCATTCTAAACACATTCCAAGGATCAAAATCTTGCCAGGAGACCTCCTTTTTGTAACCCCAACTGTACCCTAGTGCACATGAATAACCCTCAAAGAGGGCAAAATTTCCATCGAAAAGAGGGCAGTTTTGAAAAAGTCTTCCTTGAGTAGCTTTTTCTGCACAGCTTAACATTTCTGCCTATTCTAATCACATTCCAACTATGAAAATCATGCTAGGACACCTCATTTTTCTAACCCTAACCCTCCCCATTCTAAACACATTCTAAACACATCCCAACGATCAAAATCATGCCAGGACACCTTGTTTTTCTAACCCCAGCCCTACTTCGGTGCACACCCCTAACCCTAATACAGGGCAAAAGATCCATAGAAGTGAGGGCAGTTTTGAAAAAGCCTTCCTTGAGTAGCTTTTTCTGCACTGCTCGTAATTTCTGCTTATTGTAATCACATTGCAACCATCAAACTCATGCCAGGACACCTCTTTTTTCTAACCCTAACCCTAGCCTTGTTCACACCCCAACCCTAATGTAATGCTCAAATTCCATTCAAAGCAGGGGAATTTTGAAAAAGTCTTCCTAAACATGCTTTTTCTACACAGCTCAACATTTCTGCCCATTCTAAACATATTCCAATGATCAAAATCATGCCAGGTCACCTCATTTTTCTAACCCCAACCGTACCCTAGTGCACACCAATAACTCTCAAATAGGGTGAAATTTCCATTGAAAAGAGGGCAGTTTTGAAAAAGCCTTCCTTGAGTAGCTTTTTCTGCACAACTTAACATTTCTGCCCATTCTAAACACATTCCAATGATCAAAATCATGCCAGGACACCTCTTTTTTCTAACCCCAACCCTACTTTGGTGCACACCCCTAACCCTAACCCTACACTTGTGCACACCCTTATCCCTTACATTGGGAGAAAGTTCCATAGAAAAGAGGGCAATTTTGAAAAATCCTTCCTTGTGTAGCTTTTTCTGCACTGCTCATCATTTCTGGCTGTTGTAATCCCATTGCAACCATCAAAATCATGCCAGGACACCTTGTTTTTCTAACCCCAACCCAGTGATGGTGATCCTTTTAGAGACTGAGTGCCCAAACTGTAATCCAAACCCCACTTATTTATCGCTAAGTGCCAACAGTGCAATAAAACCTGAAAACTAAGGTTTTAGTTTAGAGCAACTCACAGCCAGTCCACACAAGTTTATTTATATATATCTTTGACAGTGCACTAACTGGCCATGTGGAAGCTCAGGTGAGTCGCAGCTAATGAGTCACAGCTTGTGACAATGTCTGGCATCACTACTCCTTTCCGAGCATGCGCATGGTCCCTATGTGCAGTGTTATCTGATGCTCTGCTGCTTGGGTAATGCTTGGGCGACTTGGTTTGCATTCCGGCAGAGAGGTTTCAGCATTCCTGCTGTGGCACATGTGCCATAGGTTCTCCTCCACTGCATTTGATGAAGATGCTTCCATCTTCGTCTGGTGTAATGGTCACATCAGCAAAAATGAGAATGGATCTCATTAATGTTGGAAAAGGGCAGCAGCAGCTGGTGAAGGCATTGTTGGCAAAGAATCTTTTGCAGACACTCAAGGTACCTCTGGTTATTCCGCTGCAGAGTAGAGATGTTGTAATCCACTTCTGAATTTTCTTACCTCAAACCCTATGATGTAACAATCCAAAATGAAACTTTTGAAAGTGCCAGTAGATGAGATCCTCCAGTTTTGAAGGTATTTTATGTGCTACTCCAAAGAAGGGCAAAGAACAAATATTAGTGCTGTGGCTAAATATGCTACCAGTTCAAAACCTAAAGGAAGTCTTGGAGCAACATGCATATTGCTGAATGGAAAGCCCAGTGCTGCAGAACACATACTGTTGGGACATGGAATGTAAGAATTATGAATCATGGAAACTGGAAATCGTAGAGCAAGAAATGGAAAGAATGAACATCACAGTACTTGGAGTGAGTGAACAAAAGTGGACAGGAATTGGACATTTCTAATCTGGCAAACACAAAGTGTTTTACTCTGGAAAAGAAAAAATCAGAAGAAATGGAGTGGCTCTGATAGTGAGGCAAGGTGAAGCACAGGAAGTAAGAGAGTGTAATACAAAATCCAACCAAATCATATCAATCAGAATTAGTGGAAAACCTATCAATATAACCATCATCCAAGGTCAATGCTCCAACAATAGATTCTGCAGAAGGTGGAATTAAAAACTTTTAGATAGGTGTTCAAGGGGAAATTGGTAACACACCAAAACAAGTCATGCTGCTACCCCTAGGTCTCTCGAATGCAAAAGTAGCAAAATTTGTTGTTGGAAAATTTTGCCTAGGGATAAGAAATTAGACAGGAGAATGACTTATAGAATTTTGTGAAACCAGCAAACTGTTCATTGCAAACACATGCTTCAGCTTCTGGGCAACTGCTCAGACGTTTGTATCCATAGTCTTCACTAAATGGCCAATACAGAAAGCAAATTGATTATGTAATTAGAAGCTGTTTCCTTGCTGGCAAAACTAGACTAGAAGCAGCCCATGGAAGCAACCATCAGCTCTTAATTCAAAAAATTAGAATCAAGTCAAAATAGATCACCAACACAAAACAGTGCCAATCTATACCTTAAGTAACATCCCTGAAGGAATTAGAATCCACATAAAAGAACAGATTTGGATTGCTCAACTTAATTGATCGTGAGCCAGCTGTGGAACGAAACCAGAGACACTATTAGGGAAGACTGCCAAAAGACAATTCCTGTAGCAATTTGAAAGAAAAAGCCTTTATGGATAACAGAGGAAACAGTTGCAAGGCAAGAAGAAAAAGCAAAAGGGGATAGAAATCTTACCAAAAAGAGTCTGCAGTGTGAAAGCACATGTAAAGAATAAGGCATGTGGAGTGGACAGGATAACAATGGAACTAGTCCAGGTTTTAGAAAATGAATCAGTCCAAATCCTAAAAACATGTTAACAAGTATGGAAGACAAAACAGTGGTTCAATATACATTCCAATTGCTAAGAAAGGAGAGGCAAAAGAGTGCAGCAACCATAGAACCATTGCATTAATCTCCCATGCAAATTACTAATGCTCAAGTGTTGCAATGGAGAATACTACCCAAGAAATGCTGGGCTTTTAAGCTGGATTCCAAAAAGAAAGAGGCACTAGAGATCATCTTGCAAAATACGTTGGCTACTGGAGCACACCAAAGAATTTCAAGAAAAGGTAATGTTTTTCTACGCTTTTTAGACTACAGTAAGCATTTGACTGTGTGGTCATAAAAAGCTATAGATGGTCCTGAAAGAAATGGGTGTGCTTCAGCACTTGATGGTCCTGATGTGTAACTTGTATCATGGACAAGAAGCTCCAGTTAGGACAGAAGATGGAGAAACAGAATGGTTTTCCATAGTTTTCCAAAGGAGTTAGACAAAGATTTCCCTATCTGTACGTAAAATGTATCATAAGGAAAACTAGATTAGAATCAGAGGGAATTTTAAATAGGCAGAAGAAACATCGCTGATTTAAGATTTGCCTAGGATACCATAGTATTGGCTGAAAGCAGCAATGATTTGAAGTGACTCCTGAATAAAGTGAAAGAAGACAGCACAAAAGCAGGACCACAGCTGAATATCAAGAAAAGAATAATATCCACAGAAGAATTGTAGAACTTTTCTGTTCATAAAGAAGAAAGAGCAAGTGTGAATGATTTCACATACCTCAGCTCAGTTCAAATGGAGACTGCGCCTGAGGAATTAGAAGACTGAGGCCTGGAAGAAAAGCAATGAAAGAACTAGAAAATATTCTTAAGTCTAAGGACCTTTTACTGGAGGCCAAGGTCCAGTTAATCCAAACAATTGTATTCCCAATCACAGTGTGAGTCACCCAGAGAGCTTTTGGCTATAGGGCGGCATACAAATGCAATAGATAAATAAATAGATGTATGGGTGAGAAACATGAACGATTTTAAAAAGCTGAGAAGAAAAAGATTGATGTGTTTGAAACAAGGTGCTGGTGGACATCTTAGTGAATACCCTGGATTGACAGAAAGAGACATAAGTGGGTTCTAGATCAAATCAAGCCTGAACTTTCCCTCAGAAATGGCAAAACTGAGACTGTCATGCTTTGGACACATCTTGAGAAGGCAAGACTCACCGGAGAAGTGTTAGGGAAAGTTGAAGGCAGAAGATGGAAGACCAAATATGAGCAGCACTGAATCCATAAAAGAAGCAACAGCTGTGCTCATGGAAGAGCTGAATGGAGCTGTCATGGTCAGGACATATTGGAGGGCTCTCATTCATAGGGCTGCCATAAGCTGGAGATGACTTGACGGCACTTCACACAGACCCGTACAGTTCTAGCTTTAAGATAAAGCACCATAAGGACCATCTGAACAGCAGACTGAACAGGCCAGCACACAAGTCACCTGGTCACAGTCTCTTTACTGGGGAGGTTTACTGTATTTTTTTCCCAAGTTATGATAATGATTGCTCAAATTTTATACGTAGATTGGTATATGCAAATGTTATACACATCACTGCTCTCATTTTTGCTGTTTCCTAAGTGGCCACTAGTTCAGGGCCCAAAATTGCCTACCTGCACCACTCCCTGGACACCATGCTTTTTCTAAAGGTGCTTTTAGCCTGCACATGACACACCAGCGGTGTTCTTAGGTGCTCTCAACCATTTACAGGAGATACAGCAGAGCAGGTGGCTTTTTTTTAGAGATGTCAGGCCTATGCCTATGAGAGGGAGAAAGGTGTAAGAAAACAATTTTAGAGGTGTTAATACATTGGTTTCCCTTGACTTTGTTCCCTGGACTGGAGCTCACTTTCTTGTGACCACGAGTCCTACTTGGCACTGAGCTCGGCAAACATTTGCAGGATTGCGTACCAGGAAGCCAGCCCATGCACACACCCTGTCCATGCACATGACTTGCGGCTTTGCTTGTGCTGCTCATGTTGTGAAAGCAGGTTGCCAGTTGAGCAACCAGAGTTAGGTGAGCATTTGTGGGCTTCCTCTCCACTCAGCTTGCTTCCTAACTCAGGGCCAAGCACAAGAAGAAATCAAACAAACAGAAGAGAGATGGATTCCGGGGAGGATTGTTGTAAGGAGAGCTCTTACAAAGAGGAAGAACGAATATTCTGGCAACTGTCATGGCTAAGAAAAGCTCTAGAGAGGAAGTCAGGTGGATTTCTGGGCGAGAGAGGTTGCCATCCAGCTATGGGCTGCCACTGCCTGAGAACGAGAGTGACAATGACAACAGCACAAAATAACATGCTGTGTCTTGGTCCAGTACACGTCAGCCCAGCCAAAAGGGATCTGTCTCAGCAGGCCAGTAGATGATGGTTAATTTTTAATAGTGTTAATGTTTATTAGTGAAAGATGATTGACTTTAAGTGCCTGATGAGTAATAAATAAATGATGTGCATTTCTGGTGTTTGAACTGCATTAGTATGGAAAGCCGACGGGAGGACCTTTCACTCTTGAAGAGGGCCATGGCAGATCCCAGAGGTTCTTGGGGCTTGCTTTCAGCTTTCAGTCTCCGCAGACTTTAGAACAGGGAGAAACTATGAATGGCTCTTTTGCTGTCCCTTTGTTGTTTTGGCTACATTTTCTTTGGTCATGAAGATTACTCTGAAGCCCCAGGACAACCCAGAGAAGTTCATCCCAGCTGTTGATGCTAATCCGGGACTGCTGGAGAAGGTCCGTGATTCACTTGAAGGCCCTGCTGGATTTCATAACAAACACCTGTGTCCATCAAAGGGAACACGCAGGATCTCCGCACGAGCTCTTCTTGACTTTGTAATTTCATTGACTGACAGTTTAATATCTATTTATTTTCACATCTGACTCCAGTAGAGAAAGGCTGGCATCCTAAATGTCAAGATATTATGCTGACAACTATGTTTTTTTCATTATTTAAGAGGAAAAAAAGGTTCTTCATAAGTAAAGTGTTATTTTCAAGCATAGCAGCTAGAATAAAGACCAAATTATAGTGCATATATAATTGCCAGTATAACTGCTGATAGGTTATCAGTATGGATTTTTATAGGACTAGGTAGAGCTATGTGATTTGATTTACTTGCAAACTTATTCTCTTTTCCATATTCTGAAAATGAAATGTGTAAATTACATTATTTAAATTGATGGAGCAGCTGTCATTTCTGGGGGGTTCTATAAGCAGCATTTCCTTTGCTAAAATTAAATATTTTAAAAGGGGACCTTTTGTTTTGAACCAGGCTTGCTTAGTCTGTAAATGGAGACAAGGGGTTTTTTGCTCTATCTAAAATCTGCCACTCTGGAATGACTTAAGAGGAAGAGACAAAAGGAGGAAAACATAAATATAAGCCCCAATCAAGGCCACAGTGATTGTCAGGAGAAAGAGCATAACAACACTGCACATTGGGCATGGGCCAAACAATGGTGATTGTGTAATAATGTTCTCCAGATGTTAGGCTCTTAAACCAGGACTAGATTGCATTGCATTTGCTAACGTAGCAGCCATTCACCACATTCCAAATTGAAAAGAGAATTGTTACATTTAATCTCACTTTTTCAATGGCTTATGATTACTATTGTAATAGTACCAATTCATCAGAACTTTTTAGCCCAGACTTTTAGAAAAGGGTGGGGGGGATGGGGAAGTGTATCTCACTGTAAGAAAAAATGATCATGTTTTAATTCGGCAGCATGCTATGTCTGGGGCAGAACAGAGCTGCAGCCAAAAATAGTGGCATGGATGAACTTTGCCTCCTGAACCATTATGTAGTTAAAAGACAGTCATGGGAAACAAAGATAGAAAAGCTCTTCTCAACCCACCCAATCTTGTTTCATTGCCAAAAACAGCTCATTTCTCCAAGGAAAAGTACTGTGCCAATTTCATGGTATCAAATTGATTCTTGTGGTCATTGGGAGTATGCAAACAAGAGCGATTGGCCACTGATAACATTTTTACTTGCACTTGATCTAGAGCAGGCTGGCGGGGACTGGGTGCCATCTTCTTCCACCAGAGCCCTCCATGAGGCTCGCTTTGCTGCCTCTGTCATGTCCTTGAATAGCCATCCTGGTGAGTGTTTCTGACTGGTCTGGAAGTTGTTTGCACTCACCCCAGTGAATCCAGCAGTGGGACTCACTCACCGTCCTGCCAATTTGAAAACTCCAGTGCCTGTTAAGGTATCTAGTGCACCATCTTTTCTTTTTTGTGGGCTCCATTTCAGAGGAAGTGCAGAAGACACTGACACCTGTATGACTTACCACATGCTCTCTGGGTTCTTGCCCTTCATGGTTAGCTTTGAAGGATTGATTGATGGGTCAGAGCAGCGAGGAACACATCTTTGCATGGGAGAGTGGTGCCTGTTGTCTTGAAGGAGGCTGTTGCCACTTCTGGGGGTTGAGTACCTCCCAGACCTCCATACAATTCTTGCCTTGTTAGGAAGGTAACCAAAGATAACCAGTTGAGAGCTGGTATCTCAGCTCTAAGTACTTTTGACTAAAATGGTTTATTTGGACCTGTCCTAATCTGGAGTTAGGCCTCTTCTGGAACAGAATCATCCTTAGTTGACTTGATGTTCTTCATGGATGGATATTCTTCTTTGGGGAATTGGGAAACTACACGATAGATGGATGGTCTGGAAAAACCTAAAGAGGTACAATGGACTGTATCACTACAAACTGAAGTGGAGGATCCATTTCTGAATGCTCCCCAAGGTTTTTAAAAACCAACTTATTGCACACCCTAGCTATGAGGAAGAGAGGTTTCTGCTCCGTATGATCCTGCCATTTGCAGGGAGCAAATGTTGTTCTCCTGAATGTAGCGTTATCATGCCATTTGAAGCATAAGTCTAGCAGGCATGAAAATGTGAAAAGTTTTGCACTTGAGGTGAGCAGAGAGTTCTGTCTTTGCGTTTAGCCTGGAGTGGCTGATTTGCTGAAGCAAGTCACTGATCAACACTACCGTTCTTCTTTCCCATCCTTTCATGGTTCTTCTTCGGCAAGTCTCCCAGTCCGTATCACTGTGGGAGCTGATCTCTCAGATCCTAAAGTTGTCACTCCTTTTAGGAGAGAAGCTGTTCACGACTAACTTACAAATGAAGTGGGGAGAGCTTTTGCCAACTGATTCTTGTGGGAAGGATTTTCATTTTGATTATTACCTCTTGCATTGTTTTGCAATTTTTTTTAGAAAACTGGCTCGGAGTTTATCCATAGTCAAAGCACATGTAGCGATGACGGGCCCTGCCTGCATCGACTGCAGTTCTCCCATTACTGTCACATGCTTTGGAATAATTCTGGCATTGCTCCCTCTCTCCCTTTTTATATTTCAAAGATTAGAAAGACAGAATGGCACGCAGTTTCCTTCTCTTTGTAAGAAACTAGCTTGGAATGTAAAATGTCAGCCTGAATGCCCCTTGCTCATACACTGCAGGTTTAAATTGTGAACAAGACAGATAGTTCAAACTCACCCAGAGCACAGTGAGAAAGTAATTACGCAGTCATTGAAAAGGGTCCTATTATCACTACCAGATAACCTGAATGTCCACCGAATATCTGGCTATTATTTTAAATGGTTTCCAAAAAGCATTTTCAGAATCTCAAATTTAAATCACATGGAAATAGTTCAATTTATCATTTCCCTCCTTTTTAAAGGGGAGGGGGAGTTTCTGAGATTATTCTAAATGTCAATTTAACATATATTTTAGCCTACTGGATATGTGAAAGTATTGAATGAAACCTTCCTTTAATGGAATAAATGCTTTCTTTCTTTCTTTCTTTCTTTCTTTCTTTTTCTTTTTCTTTTGGTAAATGAAAAGGGACAGTGATATGTAAAGGTCAGTTAACATGGTGAGCTGGGTTTTGTTATTAATACATCCAAGGATATTACCTTTACACAACATTACCTCACCACTTCCTATTAAAAAATCTCCACCGGCAATGTGTCTTTGCTGCTGCTGTCACCACTGTAGCTCCACCATCTCCTTAATTCTACAGGCGTTCATTCTCTTGTTGCTTTTCCTGCATGTAACAATTTCTCTGGCAAATAACATGAGATGATCTTGCCTCTGCCTCTGCCACAGTGCATCCAAGAGTCATACATTACAATCGCTGTCAGTGCTGTGAACTAGAAAGCACCTCTCATTTCTACGCTCCATTCTTCCTCCCACATATATTGCACACGAGCTGCCTTGCAAGCGATTGTTTAACAGTTTAGAATTGCTAGGAAATGATTTCATTTGAGGGGTGGGGGAAATAATGATACTAAAAAAAATAAAATAAAATATAGAAAACCTTGCAAAGCAGAAAGTGCATTGTATAAGATGGCACTTCATTGAAAAAGGAAGACAACACGATATGTGTCCATCCATGCATCTGTGATCCAGTAGCAGAGATATTCTGCACTCTCAGATTGTTTGCCCTGATTTGGAGAAGAAGCAGCAGAATCACGTTTGCGATGGAATAAGAGAATGGGAAAGACACAACATTCAGTTCATTGCCGCATGGAAGGATCCTTCTGTGACCTCTTCTTCTCCATTCCTTTGCAGCACTGTGGTCCACCAGGCATCATCAGGAAGATCCTCTTGAATATTTCTTTACCAAAGTGGTGTGGAGCCCCTATGGAATGTTTGGCAGCACCCATCACTTTGCCGGGCCTCTGTGACACAATCCCACTGCGGCCACAGGGCCCGACACCTAGCATTTCTGCAGATAATGTTGGGGGAATGGACCTGGAGTCCCAGCAGAACCATCCCACCCAGCAGAATCCACTTGAGGTGCTTTGTTTCCCAGCAGAATCACTGGAAAGGCAGCCCCTTTCACTGCTGGCACAAACTTTTCTGGGTGTGGCAGCACCAGAGGGTTCCAGAGGGTTGTGGGCAAGCCCTGCTCTTCTGCAGTTTCCCTCTGTGGTTTGCTGGCATGGCTTCCATTGTTCCTACATGCTTCTAATGATTATCTACCATCACAGAGCTTGTTGCTCTATCACTGGAGGCATTTGTATAGGAAGCACCTGACCTCTTGAGGTAGAGTCACCTGCATGGCCATTAACTGGGATTAGCAGCAACCCTGTAGGTGGGTTTCGATAATTCAGAAGGCTTTAAACAATCTCCAACTGACTTGGTGGCAGCTTCAGGAGCAGCACTGAAAGGAGCATCACTTATCTGGAACCTTTCTCATGTTACCTGTCCACCATTAGGCTGGTTCACACAATAAAAAAGGGATCTCGGTGAGTTGGATCCAGATTTACACTTGTTCAACTGCTCCTGAGGAAATAGACTACCTTGCCTCCTTCTTCCTGTGGTAGCTCCTACACAGAGATTTTATTCAGGCATGATGACAACCATGTCGATAGCCATGGTGGGTTAGTTGTCTTTGCAAAGTACCCACAGAGAGCCTGACCAATGATTGGGCCCATTGGGGTGCTTTGCTCCTTTCATCCTTCTTGTTATTCCAGGGAGTATCCAGGAGGAAACTTCAGGGATGCTTGAGTCTTCCCGCTCTGTTATCTGCAATTGAGATTAATTTCCAGCTTGGTGCAGCTCACTGTTTCCCTTCAAAAAATTGGGAGGGTCATTTTCGCCCTTTTCCAGAGGGGAAGGACGAAGGCACAAGTTATCCACTGGAGAACAGGGGGAAACTCCAGAAGAGAACAATCTTGCCAGGATGGGATTGCTCTTTGCAAAAAATAGCCTCTCCCCATAAAAAGGTCCCTTATGCCTTTTCTTTCAATGGCTGTTTTGCCTTCTGCAAGAAGGTGGAAGATGTGATTTCCATTGCATGGGCAATGACCAGAAGGTCTGCCTGCTGCCCCTTTGCAGGAGGTGCTGCCCTGAGACCTCTTGCCAAGAAAGGGCTGGTTTTTTGGGGGGGGAAGGCCACGTCCAGGGAGATTCTGCCATCCTTGCCAGCAGCTCAAAAGCAGGCCTCTCCAGCCACTGGCAAAGATGGTCTTTCCTCCTTGCTGAGGCAGCATGATTCACCTTCACCAGGAGAAGGAGATCCTTGCCATTGGCTTTCAGAAGTCTCCTCTGGAAAAGCTGGCAAGAATGTCACTTCTTCCTTGCCAGCTTTGCAAGGAGAAGCAGATCCCTGCCATCTTGCCAGTTGCTCTAGGATGAGGATCTCCAAGATCTACTGTACTCTTTTGGGAGTAGGGAAAGAGTGAAACTGCTCCTCTTCCCCTTGAAATCATCTGGCAATTGTCTTGGGGAAAGGGAGGGCCTCTGTCAGTGTTCCAAAGGGCAGATGGGACACTTCGGGGCAGCCGGCAATGGCAGCCATGAACAGCTGCTTGGCAACAGCAGAAGAGTTTGGCCCTTCTTACCCAGTGCCTTGCCGGCTATGATGTGACATCCATGGTGGGTCGTGTCATTCCTCTTTGGATGTCATTTCTTTGGTCCACAACCGTAGGACAGTCCATGGGCAATGCAGGGTGACTTGTTTGAAAAGACAAACCATTGTGAGTGATATCACACAACTGACACCCAACCTGTGATAACAAACAAGCCTGGGCTGTTGTGTCCTCTGGCCTTGGCCAGAGAGTCAGCAGATGCAACCCGAGGCTGTAGTGTGTTGGGTTGGGGGACACTCTGCCACACCGGGCTCGGGGACCTTCTGCAAGTGAAATGGAGATCCCAGCTTCAGCCCCATGTATACAACTGCATGCATAAAAATGCTGTGCTCATTGTTGGTGCACACATCGATTTCATGGGTATTTCCATGATCTTGGCAATGCTTTTAGGGGCTATTGTGATCATATAGTGAACTGTGTATTAACAGTGCACACCATGCATTTCTCCGTAATGGTTTGAAAAACAGAGACTCCATAAGGAGTAGAGGGCTGCATCTAAATGCAAAAATAAATAAGTAAAACATACATAAATAAGTTGCTTTTTGACTATGTGAACCAATCCTAATTGGGAAGCTGAGCAGAGGTTGCAGTCTTGCAAAATTTGGATCTTTCTGCTGCCTACAATAGAGAGAAGCAAGGGCGCTTGTTTTTTGACCTGGAAGAGGATTCCATCTCTATCACCTGCTGCTGAGCCATCTGTCAAAAAATCCAATATTTGAGCTGTGAATTCCACCTGGTTAGATGGGGCTCTAAGCAGCTGCACCACCTACCTGCCTATGCTGAGAGATGTTTGATTGGGAAAGAATGGGAAACTAAAAGCAGCTATTAAGGATTTATTTAGAAAGTCTGCCTGAAACTTCTAAAGGCAAGACAAGGTGTAATTCAGAAGATTTGTGTCTTTTGTTAGTGCTTTTCTTTTGAACATTTTTAATCCACAGCACTTGCAACCTGGTGAATAAATGATCCCCTCCCCTTTATAACCTAGCTTTGAGCCAAACTTTATTGCCTATAGAAGTAATCAAACAAGATCAACTTAAAAGGAATATATAAAAAATGAAAGACCTGTCCACACGGGTCCTGTGGCTGGAACTTAAGTTCTTTCATTTCATATCCATGGTGTGAATACTTTTACACTGATTGCAACCTTTGTTGGAAAGAGGAAAATATATAAAACTCCCTAGATTTTCATTAACACTGCAGGATGAACCATGAAAAAGAGGCATCATATGGCGCTAGCAGGAAAATGAACCTGGTAATGTGGTGGCCATCTGTGCATGCCCAACATAAACGTTAGAGGTGCATTGATAGCATGCTAGGCAGGACACTGGTCAAGCCATCCAAAGTATCCTCCTGGACTTGGCAGATGTTTGTAAATCCTACAATTGCAACAATCAGACAATAAGGGAAGTATGAAGCCCTCCCTCCCAGTTTTTTTAACAGGTACTTCAGCCTTGCTGTAGAAATCAGAACCCTGAGAACTACGTTCCCCAAAGCAGATGTGCTGTTTCAAATACTGTTGAACATCACATGCAATTAATAATATTGTGCCATGGAACAAGCTTAATTGCGTGTCAGGTCTCTGATTCTAAAGCACAGATACCTGTCTAAGCTGATTGATGTAATTCTGAAGTTTTCTCACACATTCCATCCCAAATTAATTTAAGTATACGAGCCATGCTACACATCCAGTTGTTGATGTGTGCACACGTGTGTTCTTCGTGTTTGACAATAATATTCTCACACCCACAACTTCTTTTTAACACTTATATGCAGCTGTGAAAATGTCAACTTTGCACTTGGAGTGGAAGATTGCAGTTATTTTTGGCATCCTTACAAAGAAACTATGCTAACAGATGCTGGTGTCATTGTACAGAGACCTTGGTGACTGGTGGTAGTCAAGCCGTAATACGTTGCATGTGGGTCCACCTTGGAATGTGGCCTGGTGACTTCTGTTAGTTCTACTTCAAAATGCAGCTGCAAGAGGCTTCCAGGGAGTGGACAACTGAGTATATAAAGCTGGTCTCCCACTCTGTTTCCAGGCCCAATTCCAAGCATTGTTTCTGACCTTTAAAGTCCTTCCTAACTGAATGTATCAATCCCTAGGCGCCTTGTCCACCTTGTTGTCCAAATGCAGACCTGTGGTTTGTTTTTTTGGTCCTGGAGTGCACATGGCCCAATAATTGTACAACAGGAATGTGATCGTTTAATAGAAAGTTTATTCTGAGCAATAACTGGTACTCAGTGAATCCTTCCTTACTGTGGCCTTGAATCTCTATTGGCGTCTCCTTTTATAATACAGAGAGAACAAAGCATCATGTGCTTGTACCACATGTTTGACAAGGCATTACGTGACTACATAACCTCGTTAGAATTTCCTTAGCTGTTTCATGATTTTAACCACAAGCAGTTTTTAAGCACATTTCCAACCACCTGCTCAAGCAAATGTTCTACCAATAGCAAGCAAGAAGCCTTCAGCAAGTTCCCTGTTCTCTTCCTGAACAGGCCAACTGCCTTGTCCCTTCTGTGCCCTGTTTTTCTCTGTGGTTTTCTCTGCCAGTAATATGGTTTTGTTACACAGGCACTCAGCTCTCTTTAATATCACACAGTGCAGCATCTAAGCTGGTTGGAGTACAGGACATTTTCTAGATTCCATTTTGGGACCTGCCATCCCTTATCAACCTCACTTGTGATTTGAGGGTGACTGGGAAGGGACAAAATCACCCCATCAAAGCTGATAGACAGTTCATTGACTGCAAGGATGAAATACAGATGCAGAACATAAAGAAGCAAAACAAAGCTTGTGGCCATACTAACTCCATGAATAGGCTATTTTTATTTATATTTATTTTATTTTTCAATTTATATCCTGCCTTTTTCCTACAAAGGGCTCAAGGCAGCTTACATCATCTCTTCTCCTCCATCTTATCCCCACAACAACAACCCTGTGAGGTAGGTTGGGCTGAGAGTCTGTGACTGGTGCAAAGTCACCCAGTTGGCTCCATGGCTGAGCTAGGGAAGTGATGGCGAACCTTTTAGAGACCGCGTGCCCAAACTGCAACCCAAATCCCACTTATTTATCACAAAGTGCCAACACTGCAATAAAACCCAAATACTGAGGTTTTAGCTTAGAAAAAACAACTCACAGCCAGTCCAAGAAAATCTCTCTCTCTCTCTCTCTCTCTCTCTCTCTCTCCTTGACAGTGCAACTGACCAGCCATGCGAAAGTTTGGACGAGTCACAGCTAATGAGTCGCGGCTTGTGACATCATCGTCTGGCACCACTACTCCTTTCTGAGCATGCGCATGGCCCCTACGTGCGCTGTTATCCGATGCTCGGCTGCTGGGGTGAGAGCTATGCGTGCCCACGGTCGCACACATGCCATAGGTTTGCCACCACAGGACTGGGGGATACCCCTGGGCTTCTAATGTTTCTTGGACAAGCAAGGCATCCATTCTTTTCTGCCCAGCTTATTCAAGACAGCAAATGATAAAACCTCTCGCCATGGATTTTATAAAGTTCTTCTTTCCCACTGCTTCAGAAACACAGGTACTAACTCCCTTTCCTGGGAGATGAAGGAGAGACAAAGCTGCTTCAGTAATGTAAACATGTTCAGTTCTCACCATCTCTTCTAAGCAATAGCCTTGGGGGAACCCTCTTCAAGACAATTATCTCTGGTGCTTTCCCAGCAAACTGAATGTCATAAGGCTCTGGCATGGCGACAAAAACTACCCTGTCTTTTGGACTCTAGGAAAGTTCACTACAATATCTGCTGAACCTTAATGACCACCTTGCTTTCTTCTGGTGGAGCCCTTCCAATATGCTTGGATCCACACGTTTTATCTGAACCTTAAGCTCTACTCCTGAGGCCCACAAGGCAGGTACAGCAGGGCCTTTGCCATGGCTATGGAATGCTCTCCTGAGGGAGACTCACCTGATACCTACCTTGATGCAATTAAAGCATCAGGAAAAGATTTATTTTAATTTTTCCTGATTTCAGTCTGCTCCAAGTTAATCAGTATTAATTTCTCTTTTTTAATGTTGCATTTATATTTTGCATAACTGACCTGTTTTATTGCTTATTCATGTTGAGTATGTGGTGAAAGTTTGGGTTTGAAATCCTGTGTATCCAAACATTTTATGATGTAATTAAACATGGGCTGCCAGATCACAGGCTCCTCCTATTTTCCCACCATGGAATTCCTCTCCACCGTGGGAATAGCTACATACCAGTTGAACTTGGCTCATGCAGATGGGTGAAAATTTCATTCTGGTTCATTTCATTTGGATAAGATTTTACCAGAATTTCCTTCATATGGAAAGAACTGGAGGTTTTATAAATTTGAATGTGGGAGAGAGTGACGCTGACAGATCCATCCATCCCTAGCTCCAAGCTGGAAGTCCTTCTCAACAATATATCAAGTCTTTGTGGAGGTTTCACCAAAGAACCTGTGTTCTCAGTTGGTCTGTTTTCTCCTGATAGGAAGCTCTGGAGAAAGAGGATGCTGGGAACTAGGGAGGGAGGGAAGGCTGTTGCCCCACTTGTGAGTTCCTTGGAAGCATCTTGCTGGTCATGGACACAGATCAGATGCTGCCTTGAATCAGCCATGGTTCTCATTCAGTGGTGCTCTTGTGTTCTTATGCCAAGATTTCCATTCAGCCTAGGAGTTGCCCACCACCCCTTCAAAATTCTCAGCATCTGGAGCAAATGCTGTGATTCTAAGGCAGCCTTCTCTGATTAACATATGTGTTGAGCTGCAGCTTCCATAATTCCCAAATAATAATTATTTACTATTAAATTATTATTAATTATCACATTCTATTTTCTTGACAAATTCAGCTCTGAAGCAGTTAATGGCAGAGGCTGTGCTGTGCATTCTGTCCAATCAGCCAGATATCTGAGTGTGTACAGTAGTGAATCCTGCTGGCCAAAACATCTGCTCCTGGTACCCACAGCAGGGCTAATAACAGACCTCTGACAGCGGCTGACAGGCGGGTGCTGTAGGTGGAGCTGAGAGGCATGGATGAGTAGCTTAGTTGTAAAGAAGATGCTGCCCTAGTTGGGCTTTAAAGCGACAGCTCTGCAGGCATGTAGGGCCCAGGATTAACACTAGCGGAGCACAGAGGAAAGCATGTTCCCCAAAACAAATACTGCACCTTGGAAAAAGGGGGTTTGACTTTTCTGCTAAATAGCCATAAACATATTGTTTGCTGCTTTTCTTTGTGTGTTAACATTTCCTCCTGGGTTCCAATACTGTGAAAGGGTGCTTAAAAAATAATGCTGCGGACAGTGTGTGCATGTGTGCACATATCTGCTACCAATTTCTTTATACTTCTCTCCAACTTACCTCACAGATACTAAAATAAATCGCTACTGTGATCACTTCTGGGACCACTGAGTGAAAGAATGTTGTTACTAGAAACTTCTTTTGACCTGAGATTTATGTCATTTTGGGACTTGTAAGCCAAATGTGCACACATCATGCTCTGAAATATTTATTATCCTCCGGTAAGAGTTAAGACTGCAGTCTCCAAACTTTACCTTGTACCTTATGTCAGAATAATTAACAATACAGGAAACCTTAAGGGTACCACCTATGCAAGTTTAGATAGAAAAGGGGGCTTACAACTCTCTCTCTCTCTCTCTCTCTCTCTCCCTCTCTCTCTCTCTCCCCCTCTCCCCCCACATCCTTTTTGGCTGGGGTGCTGGTGGTCCAAAGTGGCCCAGCATTGTATCCTCAGATGGCTAGAAAGTAAATTACTTTCTAGGCCTTTAACCAAATGTTAGCTTTGCTCATATGCTTCTCAATGCGCTCTTTCAAATGTGATCTTTATGAAAAAAGAAATAAGCAAAGCAAGTGTGCTTCAAAAGTCCTGTCATCTCAGAAATCTCTTGGCACTCTTGAGTGAGCAAAGCAGTGAACAAAAGTCAGGACGCTATGTTCCAATCCCAACTGCACCAGAAACTGCAGCTACTGAATCAGAGATAAGGTGATTCCTATTGCTAGACAAAAATTAATAGTTTTTGCATGTATGTATAAAATATTAGTGTAATAGAAACTGTTTAACTGAAATTGCTTTCCTGTGTGTAAGTGTACTACAGAACATGTATAGGAACAGGGTTGCTGGCATCCGTCTGCTTGTCTGCCCACTGGTAAGATAGGTGTGCAAGGTGGTGGTAATTTGCACATCCTACCTTCACAGGTTAGGGCAGAAGGTAGGGCAAAAGAAAAGATTGAAGTGCAGATGGGGAGACAGCAAGATGGCCAAGGAATGATGGGTTTGCACTTAAAGGTATAAAAACCTGTGGATTGTTAAAGGGGGTTGATTGGTCTCCCTTGGAGGAAGATTGGGATGCTGTTTGTTTTTTGAATTTTGCTGGTTGTTTGCTGTCTCTCACAGTTAGGCAAACGAACCTGACTGGTCAGTGTTTGAGTCCCTGACACTATGGACAAATGATGTTCAGCCACCTTCCTCCAGGTTGCTGATCTGGCTGAATTGTATTTAGATCTCACTCGTTACACAGCGTCACCTGCCTGCCCACTTATTGAATGCAATCTGCAGACAAAATTCATACAATTCTGGGCTTGCAATGTGTTTTGCTCTGGAAAAAAAGTAAGTGTTCAAAGAATGCTTAATTTGAAAATGCATGCATTAAAATGCATAGATTTCAAAATTGCATACAGCGTGTTTTAATCAGTAGGGGAAAACATGTACAGTTTGAAAAATGTGCACACCTGAGGCATACATTTGGAATTATATGGACCAAATTTGCATGAATTATCTTGCAAAACAAAGTTTGCCATCTGATATGGACATGAGTCAGAACATGCCTTGAGATGGAAATCAGAGAACCTTGACAAACTCAAGTTTTGTTGCTTCCCTATTCTGAACCAATGGAACCTCCAACATTACTTCCATCAGCCTCTGCACCTAAAAATCACAATACCCATTTTTCAGGTCCTTATATATGGTGGGCAGAGGGCAGGAATTATAGCTGTAGCTGTAGGATGCAATAAACCTCAGAATATTTGTTTTAAGACAGCATTTGGAAAAAGTCAAGTGGGAATTGACCATGGATAAAATTCAGTCAAGATGCCATCCAGTATCTGTGATCAAAGTAGTGTGCATCCACTCAAAATCCTCAACAGGAAATGCTACAAAATAGCCCAAATACTTCTAACAACTGTGCTATTTGTATTCAAAAGTATATGTTCATTTAAATATGGTATTCAATATAGCACTGTTACCAGTTTATTTTCTGACACATCTTACCAGTGTCGGTGGCAATGCTCCAGCGACTACTGAAATATAATAGCTGCCTTTTCTTCACCGTACACAATTTGACAGCATTTATTCTTTCCTTCAGTGAACATAATTACTTCACATATGGAACCTGTGATAGCCTACAGGCGTCCGAGGGAAACCAGAATCATGCAATCTGTCCCCTTTGTAAGCTTAATTTACATTCACAAGTGTCATTTTAATACTGCCGGCAACATGGAGGATAAAAATTACAGGTCAGCTGCAGCATGTCAGAAGAAACTGTGCTTAAGTCAATAACATGGTATTATTACATTCTGGATAATTTTACAAGATGGATCTCACAGGAGGAATTTGACCCCTATTTCTGACTGTCTTTTAGTTTTTAAAAATCTCCATAGGTTATTCATTTAGAAACAATGTTGTCAATCTACAAACACTCCTGTTATAATTAAGTAGGTTTGTCCATGGCCAATGGTTTTGCCATGTGCAGTGTACCCTTGGATGTAAATTCATTATGCCGTTCAGAGCCACAGTGATGTGACTGTGCTTAAACTTTTCATTGCTCACTCTTCAGCTGTTTTGATTCATGTAGCCAGCATGAAAGGCAGCCTTCTCCCCTTTAATGAAAGAATGCATGAGTTGAGTTGCCAGAGGAAACCTGGCATATCCATTTTTTGTTTAACTGTGGGCCTGGTATGCATGCCAGGATACATGTGCATGGCTAAGGTATGTAGGTGATTCTAAAAGCACCTAACAGCTTTGCAAACTTGATCCCAGAAGGATGCAGTTAGACACCATCTAAAGTTGACTGCTAGTAGCAGTCTTAACTTAGGGGATGGCAGAAGAAGTGTGGAAGCAAGGATTGCCTGGACATACCTCCCATCCCCCAAAGCACTTAGATGTCTGGTTTTGATCATCTAAGTTTTTTGCAGTAGCTTGGAAGAGGAGGAGCCGGAAGTAGGACCATGATTCCAGCTGCGAGGAGGGAGGAGGTCACTCCAAATTCAGTGTCTCAGCTCTGAGCTTGGAGCAGTTCTCTGAGGTCAGAACTGAAATTCTGAATCATTCTTTGACTGTCTAGACAGCATCCAAACCATTGGATCGCAGCCCTAACTTCTCTCACACATTATTATCATAGCTAACATATTTGCAAAACAATCAAACTTGCTTTCTCCTGCATTCAGAATCTTTAAATCTCAAGTTCTTTCAGATATGCCCATTTTCTAACTTCTGATCAAAAACAAATTGCACTGGAATTCTCACCCATTCTGAACCAGTGAAATTCAATAGGTACAGCTATCCCCATCATGGAAAGGATCTGTCTGCCATATTTAGCTGTTGAAGAGGAAGATCCTATCAGAAAAGCAGCAGTCCTAATTAGCACTGTCAGGACTGAATGCATGCGGATTCAAAATGTGACTTTTAAGAACAACACACTCAAAGCCTTTGGCCTGGGTGAATCTATTCATTTTTATCATGTTCAGTTTTTTCAATTCTCAAGCCCTTTTTGTATCATACATGGATAACTTTGCAGATGTTGGTAATTCTTATCAACGCCAAACTGGAACAAAAATCACACCCACATATCTTAAGATAACAGAAACACCAATTTTTTAAACTTTTTAGACAACCATGTTCTTTATCTGCTTTGATGGTATATCAGAGAGTTCTGTAGCCAAGGAGACAAGTTACAGAATATTGAGGATGGATATTCTGAAGTATAGCTTGCTTGACTGATATCAGGTGTTATTTGTTTATTCTTTCATTGCTTTTATTTCTAAGCTCTCCAGGCAGTACACAAAATCCTTCAGGTTGTGGCCAAGAGTCATTATGTTTTCCAGTCTATACATCCAGAAGTTCTTCCTTATTTCCAGTGTTCTTAGACCAGATGACATCTCTATCTCCGTTGCAATAACTGGCAAATCAGAGCTTCTGTCATTATCTGAACTGAAGACCTTTGAAACTGGCTTTTCCAATTCTTTTGTGAGACAAAGCAGTAAATTAGCCACCACAGTCACATGGGCTTTCATGGAGAGATGTACTGGGTTGAGTGTAATAAGGGATGAAGAAAACCATACCACTGTAAATAACAATGACCAAGATAAAGATGAATAGATGCTCTTATTGATAGCTCATGTTGTTATTTCATGGACTGGTATAGTCAATAACTCCATAAAAGACATATTTTAAAAGACTGCAGATTCATGGCTCCCAAAACACATGCATAGGTCATGCATTGCTTTATCCATGTCCTAAAGATGTCATCCTGGGTGTTGGCTTTCAGTGATGTAAGTTACAATGTAGGACCTGTAGGTGAACATTTGTTTGATACAGTATGTTTTGGCAGTCATAATGCTCTTGAAGGTGTTACCCCTCTGAGAAACACCAGCGATGAAATGCTCAGCTTTTCAAGGATCTGATCCAGGTTTTCAGACTGGCTGTTGAGGTTTAGCTTTTGCTAATGATTTGCCTAGGTCTGAAGGCTAACAGAATGCTGTAACTGGGGGCCAGCAGATCATTTTAGCAAGATGTTCAGGGTTGGCTAACCATGAGTGGCAGTCTATGTTTTCCAGGTGACAGCAGCTGCTGGATGGAAGCCTACCATGATGAGATGTGTTGCTGTTGCTCATGGAGAAGAGTATGAGATGGATACCAGGTAGATGGCGTGGCTGATGATTTATTGAGGATATCCTCCAAGGAAAAGGTGTTCTTTAAGCTTGTCAGAGCTTTGTGTTTTGCTTTGCAAGTCTCTTTGTTTTCTAAGAGGTTTGCATTTGATTCTGGGAGCCAAACAGAACACGATGTTTAGCTTTCTCTGTTTGGGATGGCAGGATTTCCAGTTTAGGCAGAAATGGGTATCTGTGGGTTTTTTGTAAAGATCAGTGACTATGTGCTCTTTTCTACAGTGAGGGGGGCATGCAAAAGAGTCCATGTAATATTTGAATTGCCTTGAGTCTTTTAGACAGTCCTCCTCTCCCCTATCTGCTATATGAACAGCAGCAGCAGCATTTTCATTGTTGGCATGCCTGGCACTTGGAAGCCTATGCATATACATTAGGTCACTAAGTCATTGACCTGACAACAAACACACCTTTTTAATGTGGTGCTGCATGGGAAGCTGCAGTGTATAGCTGGTCCAGAATTCAACTGGATAGCCGAAGAAAACAAACAAGAGGACCAGGAAAAGAAAAGAGGAGGCGGCAACAGAGGAACAGCACAGCCATTGCGATTTTAGTCTCAGACTCGCTTTCCTCCCTGGCTGGAAACCTAGCAGAGGTTCAGCACTTTGTGACCGACAGCATCAACCACAGGTGTGATTGATGTTCTTGGGTACTATTATTTCTGCCCTGTGACCCATCAGAATTCACGAGGCCCTGTTTCCTAGCTCCAGCTGGGTAATAGAATTTATGAAATAAAAAGGAAGAAGCTCCAAATGTTATCTTATGGTTTAACCAAGGGGGATAACAGACATATTGGTGAAAAGATAAATCACAATGGGTTCTTCACCTGAAGCATGATTCTGATTTTCTTCTGACTTTATGATTTGCTTCACAGGTTTGCTTTAAAAAAAAATCAAGCTGCAGGTGGCTTGACATAGTGATAACAGGGCAGAACTTTATAGAGGGAGAGGAAAGGGCAGTGTCCAATCCAGTGGCAACAGGGTGGATCTATGGATGGCCAAAACTGTCAAGTATGATTCTGCTAAGCTTCTAATTTTTCCAACATGTACACTTTTCATGTCAAATTGTAGCTTCTTTTCAAAAAGACATGCATGAAGAAAGTGTATATATTTTCATTCACATTTCTCCTAATGTATTTTGTATACACTTTTTTGAAAGTACGCATTGTGGTAAGAGATGTTGCCTTACATAATGCATCTGTGTGTGTATGTCTCCTTTTTGGAGAAATATTTGTGTCCATTGTCTAGGTTTGCAAACTGCATTGTAAAACCGGTTAAAATGCAAATATCACCATGTAACTATTCCAGTTTGTGTGTAAGTTTGAAAGGACACATTTAATAAGTTTATATTAACATGGGAACTGAATAAATCTCTCACCAATCCCTAGGTAGAGCAAGAAAGGAGATGAAAAAGATATTTGGGTTTTGGGAGTCCTATAGTTTCCAAAGAAGCAGCAGTTCAAGTCACATCTAGTTCCAGCTGATTTCCCCAACAACACAGTCATTTTTTTTAAATAAACCAACTCTAAAGAATATTGCTTAAGATAAGAAATGTTTGCCTTTCAGTGTGATATTTAACAAGCTTGATCTCTTCAATCTATCAAAGATCAGCTTAAGATTTTGCTTGAAAATCTATGTCTGTGAGCAAATGGAAGAACTGATTGATACAACTAAAGGAAAAGATAACTTGAGCATCAAGTGGGAGATGGAAAGCCAGCGCTGATGATGGAAGAGATGGGAAAGCAGCAGATTAGTTGGGCTAAGTAAAAGACATGCAACAGGGAGATTAATTGTCTGGTGATAATGTTCAGCTTACTCATAACAATTACATTATTTAGGATACAAAAGAGACGTATCTGAGAAGGACCAGAAGAAATGAGAAGGCGGCAAGTGGATTATATAATGGTTGGAGATCAATTTAAGAATCTTGTGTCCTCAGGTACAGGAGCAGCAGACAGAAGGAATAACTGCAGACAACCCATGAAAAGAACCCCTGATTTATTGCTGGATTGTTCACCAAAGTTTGTTAATTTGGCTGGGTTTAGGCAACATGACACCCCATGTTTCAAAGACAATGGAAGTCCTCACGGGTCATCTTGTCTGCACTCAGTCAGTAAGTATAATTTGATAATGAAACTTAGAGTAGGGACCAAACAAGAATTTGCATCTAATCCTGTGATGCTTCTCCCTTCTTCTTCTTCTTTTAAATCATTATGGCAAAGCAGCCTCAGGTGACTTTTAGGGGGAGTAGAAGAACAGTAGAGGGAGAAGGGACGATGCATTCTTTTCATGCCACTTTTTTAAAGCCAGTGTGGTATAATGGTTAGAAGGCTGGACTGGGACTTGGGAGATCCAGGTTTTAGTTCCCATTCAGCCATGAAGCTCACTCATGACTTTGGGCCATTGCTGATCCTCAGCATAACCTACCTCACAGAGTTGCTTTTGTGGGGATAACATTGGGAGGGTAAAGATGATTGTGTAAGCCATCTCGGATTCCTTGCAGGGGAAGAAGACAGAAAATACATATAAATAACTCAGTCGTCAGTTTGCCCTCCAATTCATGGATGAACAGATGCATATAAAGTTTATGCATGAAATGGAGCTTCCCTGTGCAAAGGGAACTCTACCCCTTACTCCATGCAGGGGAATGTCTTTGTATGGATGGAAACATGGAGCTATATTCTTGCATCAAGAAAGGATGGTCTTTCTTGGGGCTACAGAAAGGCTGATTGTAGGAGGGAATCTCTATGGGTCAGATAGAGAATTTGGCAAGTCAGAAGAAATTTGCAGGCTGAAGGTTCCCTATTTCTGGTCCAGACAATCCCAGTATTTTCCCCTGTAAGGTGAAAAACAAGTTTAGGGAATACATGAGAGTGAGGAACTGGCTGGCAGGGAAAGGGTTAGGCACTGCCAGCCTAGAAACTCTCCATGGGTGCTTTGTATGAAAAAAACAAAATCAAACATAAAACAACAGGAGGATGTGTAACACGTAGTTCTGTGGCTCTAAGAAAAAACCCAGTAGAAATGTTTAAAAATAAATAAATGAAATAGGCATGTTTGGAGGAACATGCAGCAGACTCAAGTGTATAAAGATCAAATAGATCAGGCAGAGGACTAAGGGAAGGGGATTTTAGTAATGGTGAATTAAAATGGAACTTGAAAGAAATATTGATAAAAGCAGTAGATGAATTTAAAGAACCAAAAGGTAACAGAAGAAATAATTGATTTGATAAAACAAAGGGAAAGGCTGAAAAATACAGGATCAGTGAAAGGGCAGCAGAAATACTTGGCAGTGAAATTATTAGCAAAGAAAAAGGAACCAGAGAAAACTGGCTCCAAGGAGAGTGCAACTCTATGGAAGAATGAATTAATACAAGACTAGTAGATGAGGTGTATTGAGAGAGAGAGAGAGAGAGAGAGAGAGAGAGAGAGAGAGAGAGAGAGAGAGAGAGAGAGAGAGAGAGAATCTATATATGTGAAGATGTGAGAAAGATGGGTACAACAATTACAACAGAACAAGGAGCCTTGTTGACAAAATATTAAAATACTGCAGGAAGATGAAAGACTATTCAGAGAAATTAAGGCTTTTCGGAAGAGGAGAAAAAAGAGGGAAAGGACAGGAGACCATGCATTTTTATGTCAGAATTTGACAGTGTTAGAAAGAGTTAACCAAAAATAACCCAGCTAGGATATGTACAATCCCAACTCAACTTTTAAAACAAACAAGAAGTGATTTCAAACCACTTCTTTTTAAATTAATCAAAGAAATGCATGTAAGTGGCAAATGGCACCATTTTAGACAGAGTATATCAATTCCCCTGTCAAAGGCAAAAATAAAAAAATGTGGACCGCATAGTATAATTAGCTTATTAAGGGTGGGAGGTAGTGGGAGAGAATTCAGTGCTGGACTGGAATAGCATTAAAGGTACAAGGCCGTATATGTACAAGGGCTACCCTTGAAGACGGTCCGGATACTTCAATTGGTTCAAAATAGAGCTGCCAGGCTGCTGACGGGGACTGGGCGTTATGTTCACATGACTCCAGTTCTCCGTCAGCTTCACTGGCTTCCCATTGAAGTCCGGGCCCAATTCAAGGTGTTGGTGATGACCTATAAAGCCCTAAATGGCTTGGGTCCTGGTTACCTGAAGGAGCACTTACATCCATATGTGCCCGGCCGCCCCTTGAGATCTGCGGGAGAGGCCCTTCTCCGGGAACCCTCTGTGAAAGAAATTAGGAGGGTGGGTACTTGGAGGAGGGCTTTCTCTGCGGTGGCGCCTAAGTTATGGAATGCGCTCCCCAGAGAGGTCTGCCTGGCGCCGTCGTTATTTGTTTTTCGGCACCAGGCGAAGACCTTTTTATTTAAACGGCATTGTAATTGTTAATATTATTGGATTTTATCTGGCCAGGCGGCTTATTTTATATTGTTATTTTTGTATTTTAATATTTATATTTTTAATTTAATGTTATTTATTTTTAACTTATTGTTGTAAGCTGCCCCGAGGCTTTGGCGAATGGGGCGGCATAAAAATGTTTTAATAAATAAATAATAAATAAATATATTTAGATAGAAGAAAATCCTACAACTCCCTGTACTCTAAGCACACATAGGTTTATATCTTCAGTGTTTTTCTGTCTAAACATGCACAGGCATTGCCTTAACTAAACTATTAACTTAATATTTGCCATTGAAGCATGCTTCTGCCGATGGAGGAATGCACTATGGTGTGATGGTAAACTACAGTAAGATACACTGTATTTTCATGTAAATTTTAAGTCTTTCTAAATATGAAATTATGCATATTAGTTAGCATATTTGCAAAGCACAGCTTTCCTGTGTCATAGTAGTGGTTCTTTGAAAATAGCCACAGCTCCCTTCCCCTTCAGCAACATCAAGTATTAGGATTGTACTTTAGGGCACTACAGTGAATGGGTTCAATCCAGATTGATGCTAGATCAGCTGTACTGATAGAGTTGGCCTTTGCTGTCCAGACTTCCTATGGCCACCCCTCTAGTCCCATGTAAGCTGCAGCATAGAGGGATAGGAGATTCTGCTAGATAGGGTGAGCTGGGATAAGAAGGGGGGATATCTTGTTTGCAAGCAAACCCCTTTGTCTCTTATAAGGCAGTTCCTGGAATGGACCAATTGCTTTCTGGACAGTCCTCTGAAGGGAAATTGAAATGAATGTGATGGTTTCGGTTGTTTAGTGTTGTTGCTTAAACACACAGATCAAAGACTAATCACATAGATCAAAGATCTGGAGCAGAAAACCAAAGCTGGGCAACTTCGCAAGATTTGGGCTTTGCTACATGAGGCATTCATTATGCATTCATGATCCCTCATTCATGGAAGCTCGTGGGCCATCGGACGTCAGGGCCTCTCCTTGTTCTCCAGGCATTTTCATGCTTTTATTTTTAGAGTGAGGAAAGTCAGCAATTATTTCCTACTGTGCTAGGAAGTGCTCAAAAATAGCTGAGTATTTCTTGCAGTTGTACTATGTCACAGTGTTACCTTGAGCCTCTGTAATAGGACATATAGGATGGCAAAAAAAAAAAAAAAAAAAACAGAGAACCCCCAGAGAGGGGGAAAATACATGTGCTTTTTTTCTCGCAAAGAAAAGAGAAGGAGCCTCAGTAAAGTGACGGGTTAAACAGAGAAGTCCTTCCATGTCTGATAAAATGTACCTCATATAAGAAGAAACAGCTATAGGTAGGGAAATAAGTTTACATCTGAAAAAGAAATGTATATAACATACTTCTGAAGAAGAGTTCTGTATGGATATGATGTTCTGGAGATGAATTTATACAGTGAGTTTGGTGGAAAGTTATACCAATGAAGAAACTTTGCACAGGACCAGAAATGTAAAGTGATATGAAATGTGGCTAAGGGGTTATCAGATAGGATCAGGGATAGATATGGAATAGATTACTGAAGGAGGACTAATGCAAGAAGTGTTTGGGGAACAATGAAAGGACAAGGAATCCTGAATATGAATACATAAAGCAAATGAAAAAGAAATACTTGCTAACAATTGACCTGAAATTAGCACATCACCGAAAGAGTGCACTGAAACTTAGCAGTGATGTGAAAATGGACCAAGTGAGCCAACCTTGGTTGATGTGTGTATATCAGCTATGCCTCAGGACTGTAAAGGGCCTACAGACTGATGGTGGCTGGGGATTCTGAACACCACTATGGTACACACAGCAAATAACCTAACCTTTTTTTTAATTTGCATCATTTTATTTATTTATCTATTTACACTTTTATATGCTGTCCCGTATGGATGGCATCTCAGGATGGCTCACAATCAATAAAATCAAATACATTAAAAACAATCTAAACAATAACAACATATAACCAATAAAACCAATAAAACATGACTGTTGCATTAAAATACTAATTTTTAAAATGACGGTTAAATGAAAAGGTTTTGACTTGGGGCCGAAAAGAGTATAAACTCGGCGCTAGGCAAACTTCTCTGGGGAGCGCATTCCACAATCTGGGCGCCACTGCAGGGAAGGCCCTACTCCGAGTAGATTTCATTTTTACCTCCTTCAAGGAGGGGTCCCAGAGCAGGGCCTCTCCTACAGATCTTAAGGGGCGTGAGGGCATATAAGGAAGGAGACGTTCCTTCAGGTATCCTGGTCCCAGTAGAAATCTATGCATGTTCAGACAGAAAGAAAATCCTACAACTTCCAGGATTCCTGGCTAAAATGAGTAGCCCGGGATGGTTGGGAACTGCATGACTTCTCCTTAAGAACTTTTCCATAGGAGCTGTTTTTGCACACTCCTCCTTTCCTACTCATAGTTATGTATGGATTCCTTAGCTTGATGCCGTGACCCTCAAGTTGTGTTTCTGTATCCAAAGAGGACTTTCCACAAGGCCTTGAGAGCAGCAAACATGTGATATTACTTCTGAAAGTGAAAGAAAATGCTTTTTTCCACTAGTGTGACTTCAATATCACATCACTGCAGAGGTTAAGTGTTTGAAAAGAAGGGAGGGAAACATTCTTCATGCAGTTCTGTGATAAAACCAAAAGGTCATGCAGTCTCCTATAGAAAAGCCCTGCATATGGACAGAATTGCACTCTTCGTGAAGAAGACAACTGACCACTGCAAGGTGGGAACTGTGAGAGCTCAGGACATTAACCTTTCTGTTCTAACAGCCAGTGTGGTCAGCCATTTAGCAACATGGCATAGGGGCAGGGCCAACTGGCTGGATCCCTCAAATTGCCTTGATGACTGACAGATGGTCTGCTCTCCGCCGTTGTGTTTTGGCTTTCATGGACATGCCCTGCACCCCTGGAAGCTGCACAGTTTTCCATTCAGACAAAAGTAGGGGAGGGCAAAGTAGCCAGGTATAGCTGCTCCTGCTTCACTCCAGCACACACCAGCAGACTCTTTGGTGCAATAACCAAGGGAATGCAAGCAAGCAGCCAGTCATTGGTTGCTGCTTCTCTGGACCAAGAACCTAAGCATAAATCCCAATCAATGTTTGTTTTCCAGTGTATGAACAATTTACCAGCGAGGGATTCAGAGAACTGGCCTGATTGTCAACACAAAGCGTCTCCAGGGAGGATGGTTCATCTTTTCCTTGGGTGGATGTGTTGTGTGTTAAGATCCCTGGATTCTCTGATTAGAGATCTAAGCAATCCAGAAATGGTGGTTTTCTACCTGAAACAAGACTGTTGGAGGGTGTGAAACAGTTTGTGTATATCCTGGACTTAGGCAAACACATCAGAGTACAAGTAATAAGAAGCCATCTTTTGTCTCTCAGATTCCAGTGTAGTTTTTCTCCTCCTTTCTCCTTCATGGTTAGTTTTCCATGGGAATTAAGGCTGAGCCCCTGTTCATGGCACTTCTGCAAATCCCATTCATAATTCCTGGAAAATGTTTTTAGAAAGCATTCCTAAATGTGCTATTAAAAGGAGGAGGCTATGCTTTTCTTTAGTTGGCGGAAAATCCATATTTCTTATAAAATGGGAAGAAAGTAGCAAAAGAGAAAAAAGGTAGATCGTTTATGTTAGCGCCTTATGGGAGTCATTTTGGGGATTGTGTCCATTTAATGTTCAATAAAACATGAATGCTTACCATAGCAACCGCAGTGGTACGTGGTATTATGCTACCTCTGAGATACGGGTTGCAGCATTTAATAGAAGAAAAATGCTCAGTTTTGAGTGGGTAGTAAGCACAAAACTACTTTTCATGATTATTTTTTTAAACACCAGAAAAACAATTTCATTCTGTGAAGCAGTTGCTCCTACCTGGTAAATATCATAATGAGCACAGATAATAATTGATGCAGTATGTTACTTTCCATTTTGGGAGAACTTGCTTGGTGGTGCTAAAAGGGGATGTTCGTTGAAAGGAATGAAGACGTTGCTGGGTTGCAGGCATCCTGACAGCTTGTACTCTTAGCCTTTAGCTGGTGCCCTGGAACCATGGGGAGATGCAGATTTGGGCCCAAGCAGGTGTCACGCTATTTCTATATTTTAAACCCATGTCTATGTCAGCTACCTTGGACAGAATCCATTTCTGAGCATGTCTATCTCCATGAAATACCTTGGAATACCTAGAAAGGAAGGAGCTTTCTGTGGTAGAGAAAAACAGAAAGGATTCAAAATAAGCAAATGGTATTCACAGTACTGAAGCAATATTATGCCTGCTCTCCAAAACTTCACAGGAAGGAGAGCATGAGGAGATGCCCCCTGTGGTTTGTGAAGACCTCTCACAACTGGAGCTCCGACAGCCCCACCTTTCCCACAAAGACGGAGGAGGAAGCTTAAGGTATTTTACCGATAGTCCTGTGTGTCATTTCTCCCCCTCCACACCCACACCCCAAATCATTGCACTGGCAAAAGTTCCTCCAGCAACACGACAACAGTCTGCTCTTGTGCCTTTGACAGCAGCTTGTTTTGCAGCAATCGGTGGGTGACATTTTCCGCAGCGTGAAGGTCAGCATTATCATCTGCTGATGCCTGCACACCAAGCTGTTGTGGCAGAACCGCAACTGCCTGTTCAAAGGTTGGCAAGCCTAGCTGGGAGCAGGACCATTGACTTGGACCAGCCTGATTGCAGCCCTGACCTTGGACCTGCCATTGCTGTGCCGTGCATTGCCTGTACTCAAACCCCTCGTCATTCTCAAGAATGCACAAATAGTGAATCAGGCAGCTGGCAGAACCATTTGTTGATGAAAAAGTAGTCTTAAGCCGCTTGGCTTTACTATGAGAGCTGCTATTAGCTCCCAGTATCCCTGGGCAGCTGCTCCTGCCTCAGCAGAGCCCACCAACCTTTGCTTCAGGCCGTTCATGCTGACTGAGGAGCAACTGTGAGCTGCCATCTTAAGATTCCCCAGTGCTTTGGGAGAGGGTTGTCACCAAGCCAGGATCTGGAGCACACGTTCAGTGTCCTGCTCAGCAGAATGAGCAGGACGGACTTCTCAAAGGCAGCAGGAATGCATTTGGAGCAAGTGAATCAATACCCATCACCATCTAAAGAACTTTCCTGCCTGTAGAACCACTGCACCCAGAGTTTACAATTATGGAACCACAGTGCTTGGCTGGTGGCACATTTGAAAACTTGAGGAAGTGTTCTGGGCACCATCACAAAATGGACACCATGGTGGGGTGGGGGGGTGCCCATTCATAAAATGGCTGCTGTGTTGAGTGCGGTCTTTTTGCAAAACATCCGGCAGGCAAATTGGTGAGACTAAAAGACAAGCAACAAGACCACAAATCTCCTTAGGAGCTCTCCTCTGAACTCATTCATTTTCTGTTCCAGCAAAACACCCACTTTACAGAAATGCAAGCTGAGGCTAGGAGACAAATAAGCTGGGCACTCACGAGGCCCACAGGTATTCCTGATGGTAGCTACTTTGCTTCGAAGGGATCTCAGCCATAGCAAATACCTGAATGACACTGGGAAGGATGGGGCACTTCAGCACGATCCAAGGAAGGTGTCTGGAGGTCCCTGGAGGCCCAGGATAAACATTTTAGCAAATGTGCAGCTACATTTGCATTCCTTCTCTGGAACGAGAATGAGGGGGAAGCATGTGTGCCTTTGCACTGTGCTGTGTCTGGAAAGGAAGCTTCTAGTGCAGTGCTGCACACAAGGACTTGTACTTCCATCTACGTTTGAATGGGCCCCCATGGCCACACATGCATGCCCAAGCACATGGCGAGAACCCCAGGGCTCCCCATTGGCTCTTCACTGGTAGTTAAACGTGATTGTTTAAACTTTGCAGTCAGTTTAATTCCTCCTCCTTTTTTCTTAAATATACTGTTTGGCTTTTTTGCAGGGTGGGCATATTTATACCCAACTTTTTAAACAAGATTGGTTCTCACGCAGCTTTCAATTACAATCCACAAAACAAGAAACTTCCCATACCATATTGGGAATGTGCTCCTTTTCCTCCAGATGGGAAAGTCAACAGGAGCTGTATAAGGTCATCATTCATCAGGACAAACCCTCTGACGTACAGAAGCGCACTTCTTGCATCACGCAAGGCACAGCAGTTTCCTTAATGTGATATTTCAAGAAGTCACTGCTTTGCATTTAGAGGGCTTCTCAACTTACCTTTCATCAACTCCTCTGCCGTATGTCCAACTTCATATCTTTACATGGAACACATCAAATTAGTGATAGATATTAATTACAACTGTGCACTGTTATTTATCCAAAATAAAAGTGCACTCTTTGTATGAGGACTCATAGCAAAATAACATTTCTCCCCAACAGAAGTAATTTAAATTGAAGTAAGACCCCTAATACCACCATCTGTACAAGTAAATTACTTTCTGAGTAATTAAATATGCATATCTAAGCTGAACATTGTACAGATGAACCAGGTTTTATGGAGACATTATGCTTATAAGTCCGTTAGGTATTGAAGAATAATTGGCATTTTGTATTCATATAACCATCAGAAAGGTCTGTCTGTGTGTGTTTGTCTGTTTGTCTATCTATCTGCCTAAATATGCATGAGAGTCATCATTTGGGTGCTGCATTTTTAAAAGAAATGTTTTAATTAACATTTCCTAATTAATTAATATTTGCTTGCAAAGAACAACTATGATCAGCCTACTTGTAGTTGTGAGATTTCACATTGGTGTCAAGTTCCATAAGCTTATGTGTTTGAAGCCCTGATAGTAACATGCTCACTTGTCTTTCTGCAGGTTCTCTGAGAATGGAATAATGCTGCAGCTTCATAAAACTGGGAATCCTTCATTGTTGGACCCATCTTTCCATGAAATCCCACTGTGTAACCAGTTGGGACGCCTGGTCACAGCCCTTTCTTGAGTCTTCAGAGTTTACAGTCCATACAAATACAAATGCAGAGAAGGACAATGTCCTTAGCAAATAACTGACTTCCTGCCTTATCTAGCATGTATGTAGAATAATGTTCCCTTTTGGCCCTTTCCGGCCTTGGCACCTTTCCATGTTTTGTTTTCACAGACCACAACAAGAAGACATGTTATTTAAGTTCTTGGGAATAGGGAAAGTTCACAGGGAAACATTGCAATGTTCCTCACAGGTGGTTTGCACAATCCTCTTCCGCTCCTCTTCCAATCCTCACAAGAACAGCCCGATGAGGTAGGTTAGGCTAAGAGCTGATGACTAGCCCAAAATAACCCCTTGACCTTCATGGCTGAGATGTCCTGGGCTCCAAGTCCAGCTCTCAAGCCACCACATCACGCTGGCTAAATTGTACACTGGAAGCTTTCGGCATTTATTGATTTTGCAATATGTTTCAGTATGTGTGAGTAATAACTATCAATGGGAGATAATTTACCCATTATGAGCTTGTAAGGAAGTGAATATAACATCATTGTATTATCTGAATTCACTCCCAGAGATCTGATGGGACAGGGGAGAAGAAATGAAGGCTTAAGCAACTGCAAGAGGAAGATAGATTACTCCAGTTCTCCTCTGTGTGATGAGTGTGCTTATGTAACAAGAAATAGTAGATTTGCCACCAAATCTACTTAAGAGGGCCCACAAAACTTCCATTGTATGTGGTGGGGCACACAGTGGCCTGAAAGGAGAGCGATATTTAACCCACCAACAGTGTCCATGCTACTGGCAGAAGGACACCATTGAATTCAACCAATTGCTTGCAAATTAATGGATATTTTTGATTTTTATTTATTGTGCATGATGTGGTTGCTTGCAACTTAATATTTAGCCACTTCTGTGATGTGCAAAACACCTTGTGAACGCGGAGCAGGAATCTTGCCCACATACAGGCGTGTCTTGCAACCTGGGGAACGGAAGAGCATGATTTTGCTATTACTCAACATGACTGATTGCCAAAATACAGCTGCCATCCTGAGCACTCTTCCTAGGCAGTGCGTCTCTTTGAAAAGTAGGCCCTACTTTTGAGGAAACCTGCTTGGGAAGATGCTGCACATGCCTTCGGAGAGCTACAAAATCAGTGATGTGAGTGAACCCTGGGCCTTCCTGAGGCATTTGAAAATTCTAATATATTGCCATATAAAGCAACACAAAGCTAATGTATTTCTTGGGATGGGGACAGGGGTGGGGAAGAGATAAATAAAATGCTCTGCTTTCAGTTTTGTTATCTGGCGGTAACATGCCTAGAAATTGTATCAGGAGAAATGGATATTCAGTCTCCACTTGCCATTTTCAACCATTAAGGCATCATTTTGTTCAGGGGCTGTTCAGCCTTTTGCAAGCGAGGAGTGCTATATTCCATCTGGACTTTCTTCTCCTCCATCTAGCTTTCATCTACTTAGACAAAATTGAGTAAAGAAAGAAACCTTCACCTGAAAAGCTTTTTGCAGGTTGCCATATCTTTAAAGCTTTAAAAGGTTTCCCCCACTTGCAGTTCTTTCCTCGGCTCCTTTTCCATTCTTTGCTTGTTTTTTAAAAGCCAAGAAAGTTCCTATTTTTCTTATATATTTGTCTTGAGAAATGACATCATTTGAACATTTTTGGTAGCTACATTTCATTGTGTCAGGTCAAATTCGCATATTAATATTCTTATTGGAGATGAGACAGAAAGTACCCCAGGTAAATTCAGCCCTTCTCTCTTAAACTGCAGAAGGAGATGGAGACGGAGAAGGTTTTATCGTTACCCTTACCAGCATTCACCAACACTCAGTTCTGCATTTGCCTGGATCCTGGCGATGTCACAGCAAGGTCAGTAGCGATACTGCCTGCATCTCCCTGTATAATGGGAATGCAATTTGATTCAACAAATGCTAACCTTCCCCACCCCACCTTTGTCAGTGCTTAATCGTTAATGCCTGCAAGTCTTTGTATCTAGAAAATGGCCTTGAACCATTTTATACTGATGTGGTAAGATGAGAAACAAGCAGGAATCAAATGAAAATGTAGTGAGTCAATAGACATCAGCTTGCGGAGTAGCAACCAATCGCCATACACTTACTTTTTCTATGATCCTGGTGAATTGTGTCACTTTTTCACTTTTGAACAAGATGACACTAATTTTGATCTTTTCAATTTTGTTCAATTCAAGGAAAGGGCAAACTGCTTGAAGAATGTTCCCATGTAGATGCTTGGCTCTATCTTCTTGGAGTTTAATTAAAGAAGATGAAGCTTGCGAACTGAGTGGAGGATTACCGCTAACATGGAGGCCAACCACAGTCTATTCATTATTTCATGTACAATGGAATGAAATCCAAAATTCCAAGACTGAGATCATAGCAGTACATAGACTTGACCTTTACAGTGCTGTGCTATGCATAACTTCACTGAGGTCAATGCACCTTTTTCCAAGGTACACATGCATAGGATTCCAGTCTAAAACAGCTAGGAAGGGAACCTGTTCTCTCCACTGAAAATGTAATGCCACTGATCTGTGGCACTGCAATAAGTGATTATCCAATCTTCATGAGCAAAACAGCCATCACAGCTCAAGCAGCACTGTCAGGAATTTTATTTGTGACATCAGATTGAATGCTTCTTAATTGAGGAAGTTTTCACTGCTGCAGTGAATCAGCCAGTCAGATGTTACAGAGTGCTGGGAAGTCACATGATACATATGCATGCATCCAGCTTTATTAATGGATTTCTTCCCCCTTCAAGCATTTTGCTTTCCATTTTGAGGATGCCATCTGAAATATGAGCTGGGGACAGTGGCTGGCAGTTGGAAGGCTAAATTTCACTTGCCGATTGCTAAATTTCACTTGCCGATCACTGCTAGGCATGGCACAATCCAAAAAACAGCATTACAGTGGTGTGTACATGAGCAATGGTATCATTCATGGGGAAGAAAGAGGGATCCCTCCCCCATGCCTATACTTGAGGCAACACACATGGGGGAATCTAGGAAACATTGCTAGCCCTTTGTGTCCTCGTTGGTCAGGCAGAGGAAGCGGAGTGTTCATGGGATAATTGGCTATAGAGTCTTCTCCTTGATGAACATATGCTCTTGCTGACCTTGGACCTTCACTCAGCTGAATCACTGAACTTTTAAATTCTGATCATTTTGATCAATCCTCTGGCTGTCCTACAACTCCCAGCATGCATGGCTCGGGAATGCGAGGTGTACTAGGAATGTTTCAGTCTAAGCATGCAGTTTTTCAGAACAGCTCCCAGTAACTTTCAATTATTTTGCGCTTACTTCACTTACCGTTTCATAACATTGGAAAGTGAATGGAACAAATTGAAAGTTGTCAGATCTTGATATTTGGAAAGAGCCACGCCTCAACAGCCTATTGTAGTACCGGTTTGATTTGCTTTCCGTGGAGGATGTATGTCCTGTCTTCTGTAGGCATATAACTTCATGTCTTGGTTTTTTTCAGGCATTGAGTGCCATTGCTTAAGTAATGGAAATGGCACCATCTGTACACAAAAGGACTGTATCAGCAGCCTTGAGAAAATGCTGAGGCTTGATGAAGGAAGACAAGTTTAGAACCCCTTTGCCCCAGAGGACCTGAAATCCAGCCCAATGAAGGCCGAATATGCTTAGTGGCTACAGAAAGTTGAGTGGTCCTTGGAGGGAAAAAATGGTGTTTCATGGCCACACGTCTTTGACAGAGGAGAAATCTCTCTTTGAAGGGCTACCAGACAAATATCTTAATTTTGAAGGGCAATCCTCACCAGTTCTGCTTTTAAAACAATGAGTCATCAGAATCAGGGCCAGAATAAAGGGAAGGCACAGTTGAGCACCTGTCAAGCACCCCCGCATCATAAGAGGTCCGCCGCCAAGAGTCCCAGAGTAGCCGCTCCCCTTCACCAATGCAAGCTGCTTGTTTACCACTTTTTGTTCTGGTGCAGACCATAGTGGTGATGAGAAGCAGCAGGGTTTCCTGAAAGTTCTTCCCTGGCTCTCTGCTGGTCAAGAAAGCAGCTGGTGTCACTGATGAGAAGAAGGGGAGAAATACAACTGGCAGCAATGCTAGGGAGAAGGTAGTCTCACTAATGGAGGGTCCCCATGGAAGGTGTCTTGTTCAAGGCCCTGCAAAAACTTGGAGCCAGCCATGATAAGGATATTATTATTTAGCCCCCAGACAGTAAACTGCACAGGCAGATACACAGGTCACGTGGTCACAATCTTCCATACAATGTGAGTTTTACTGTACTTGTATATGAGGGAGTGTCAGGCACATAAACTTGTATGTGAGGGGCTGTACAGGTATGTGAGGGGGTGTCAGGTACATGAGGGGGTGTCACACAGAGGTGGGTAGAGACCTGTTCTCCCCTGCCGAGAAAGGCAGGATGCGCTCCAATGGAGCCAAGCTCAGGGAGCCAAAGTTCAATTTGGATGCCAGGAGGCACGTCCTGACAGTCAGGACCCCGAGGGCATGGAATGGGCTTCCCCAGGAGGAGGTTGAGGCCCCATCGGTGAGGGTGTTCAAGGACAGGCTGGACATGCACATGGTGGGCATGTCGTGAGCGGAGCCGGCTGGAGCCAGGGGTCAGACTAGATGGCCTGGGAGATCCCTTCTGACTCTTTCAGTTTTGATGTTTCTATGTACTTCCATTGAAAGTGTAATAATGTTTAAATTTTCAGTGATGCAAACCAGTGTAAATGTATACAGATGGCTGTCTCCTTTTGTCCCATTTTTGGTGTTTCACAAGTGACTGTCCTAGAGGTAAGATGGAATGGAGTGGATGAAATCCTGAAAAGGGAGCACTCCATGCTACAACATCCTTTTACAGCCTGAAAGTGTGACTCTGTGTTGCTAGTCACCAAGTCGTGTCCAACCCATCGCGACCCCATGGACAACATTCCTCCAGGCCTTCCTGTCCTCCACCATCCCCTGGAGTCCACTTAAGCTCATGCCGACTGCTTCAGTGACTCCATCTAGCCACCTCATTCTCTGCCATCTCCTTCTTCTTTTGCCATCTATTGTTCCCAGCATTAGGCTCTTTTCCAGGGAGTTCTTCCTTCTCATTCGGTGGCCAAAGTATTTGAGTTTCATCTTCAGAATTTGACCTTCTAAAGAGCAGTCAGGGTTGATCTCCTCTAGGACTGACTGGTTTGATCACTTTGCGGTCCAAGGGACTCGCAGGAGTCTCCTCCAGCACCACAATTAAAGGTCTCAATTCTTCGGCGCTCAGCCTTCCTTATGGTCCAACTTTCACAACCATACATTGCAACTGGGAAAACCATAGCCTTTACTATACACACCTTATACTATGACTCTATAGTCATGCTTATCCATGGAAGAAGTTGTTAATATTTATTAAGAATCATTTTTTCCTTCCTCCCTGTCCCCTTTGCCCCTAGCTTAGCTCTGCAAATCAATAATCTCCCCTGTGCCCTCTCAAAATAATTCTGAACTTTTCTGTTCTCTCAAATAATCTATTTCAATGTCTGATAGAGCAAAGTAATAGCAGAAGCAAATGTTTCCATTAAAACAGAAAGAAAATGTGAATCACATTGGATGAAAATCACTTTAGAGAAATGTCTACCTACCAAACAAAATCAGAACCTCTAAGAAATAGCATTCATATTGTCTTCAAATTAAGGAACAATACCTTTTGTTCGATCTTTTTGTTTAACCTGACTATTTTGAAAGAGCAGCATGTTAGACACCAAATTATATCTGATGTCAGCTCTCTCCTGCCTTCGTCCATACACTGTGCCCCTGAACATTTTTGCTCATATCTTTCAAGTTGCTCTAACGAGCTTCTAGTCAGAAGTCAGACCTAGTATACTTGAAGTACAAAGGCTACTGTATCTAATTATACCAGTCATAGGTGACTATAGAAGCATAGAAACAGAGCGAGTCAGAAGGGGTCTCCCAGGCCATCTAGTCTGACCCCCAGCTCTAGCCGGCACCTATCTTTGAACACCCTCACTGATGGGGCGTCAACGACCTCTCGTGGAAGCCCATTCCACACCCTTGGGGTCCTAACTGTCAGGAAGTGATTCCTGGCATCCAAATGGAACCTTGGTTCCCTGAGCTTTGCTCCATTGGAGCACATTCTGCCTTCCTCTGCAGGGGAGAACAGGCCTCTACCCACCTCCGTGTGACACCCCCTCACATACCTGTATGTCGCCAACATATCCCCTCTGAGTCTCCTCTTCTCCAGGCTGAAGAGACCCAGTTCCCTCAGTCTCGCCTCATACGGCATCCCCTGCAAACCGGCCACCAACCTTGTGGCCCTACACTGCACTGACTCTAACCTAGCCATATCCTTTCTGTAATGAGGGGCCCAAAACTGAGCACAATACTCCAATTGCGGGCGCACCAGAGTTACTATATGGACTACTGTACTGGGGAGGTCCTCTATTTGAAGGGCTGTCCAGTCCTACTCAGGTTTCAAGATGAACATAGGAAGGGAGTGCAGTGCAAGGCCCTGAAGTTAGTACCTGAATGTTAGATTGAGCTGGCACCATCTTTCCCACTGTGGTGAGATGCGTTGCATTTCTATTTAACTTATAGTAAACATGCATCTAAACACATAAATTAACATGCACAAACGATATGCAGCCCTATCCTTTTATTATGATTATTTTTGGAAGGATAAGTGGTGACCCTACCTAGTCATGTGGATGCTGGTTGAAAGGCCAGTCTTTCATGTTGTAAATGTTCCAGGTAGACTCACCACAGAGACCACCTGCATGGTGGCATGATGTCTTATCGTCCTTCTCCACAGATGGTGTGGATATGAAATGACACCTTGGTGAGAATGGTTGTACCTGTCCGAGCAGGGTCTAGAAGCACACAAAGAGGTTCCTCCCATGCTTCACTTTTTGTCAGACTTTCTAGTTATGCTTTTTCCAAGGCCAGATTCCTTCATGACATGAAACAGTTGTTTGGCATGACAGATCCCAGAGAGGGGCAACTCCCTCCCTTATCCATCTGTGAATAATTGTTAAAAACAAAATAGAATGAAGAATGTTGTGACTTCCTTACTTCAGAAATGAAAATCTCTAAAGCGTGTGTGCCCCAAATGTCCAATGGATAAGGGACCCGTCCCCTGTTGTTCCTCTGAATTAAAACTGAAGGCTCTTATCCTTGGCAGATTTCTTAGTTTGCACATCAGCCTAACTCACCCTAGCAACAGGCCATAGTGGGGTGGTTGTCATGCAGAGAACCCGTGGGATGCCCAGTAGACGACTGGGCTTGCAGTGGGTTGTTGGCTTCCTCTTCCCTACTCAGCTCTTCTCCAAGTAACACTGTTTGGGGCTTGCCAACTTGAAGGTTGTTTGTTTGTTTGTTTGGTCGGTTGTTTTAGAGGATGAAAGTTGGCTGTGTGATGGCCACAGATAGTCTCTTCAAGTGCTCCAGTGACACCTTGGAGGAGCCATGTTTGGTTGCCAAGTATATAGGCTATAAATACTAGTCTACCTTCCTTCCAGTTTTTTAAACTCTTTCTAAATCCCACTTGAAAAATGGAACTTTTCCTTCACCAGTAAAATGGAAAGGCTCACGATGTTGCATGTTATGTGGATCTCTCTGTGACCTCAGAGGAGCAACTGGCTCCGTTCTTTTTGCACTGTCAGCACTGTGTGTGTGTGTGTGTGTGTGTGTGTGTGATCTCTGCTTTGCATAGTTTAATCTGGATAATACAGTGTGATATATGTGATACATGGATGAATAGAATAGAATAGTGATAGAGCTAGAAGGGGCCTATAAGGCCATCATGTCCAACCTCCTGCTCTGCCTCTACCTGTGCTCACTCATCTAGCTGCAGGTCTGCACCTTTCTGGCTTAGCAAAGGTGACTTGATATGCTAGCTTGATGTATAACTATGCAGGCAGGCATAGGGATTCTTGGCTATGAGGTTGGAACGTTGTCTAACTTCATAGCTTGGAATCTGAAAAATCCTATGGCCATCTAGAGGCTATCTAGCAGCCATAGGATTGTGTTAGTAAAGGGTAAAAAAAGCCACGGTGAGTCTGAAATGCCCCACAATTACAGTGGGAGGGAGGGAAAGCAGTACAAGCTCCCCCAAAGTTCTTCCAGGGGACATTTCAAGCAGCTGGCATTGGCCAGAATGACAAGCAAGGTTTGCTATTTAGTCAAGTGGCTCAGTAGCCAATCCTTTGCATCCATTATGGGATTGGGATTGGTTACCCTAGTTTAGGTGGCATTATGCCCAACTCATTATGGGCAGAACAACCCCTACAAGAACCCATGAGTTGTCAGGGGGGCTGTATTACCAGTACTGAGATGAATGACTTTTCAGATTTTTCCTTAAGGAGAGCAATGGAAATGCCAGGAAAATGTCCTGGTCTGCTGGCTCAGAAGTTTCCCCTTGCCTGTTTCTAGCACCTGCCTCCCTATCTGTCTTTTTTCCTCCCATATTTTGCTTTAGATTTTATTTTATTTTTTTATTTATTAAAACATTTTTATGCTGCCCCATTCGCCGAAGCCTCGGGGCGGCTTACAACAAGATAAGCTCCAGGTTTCTGAATCTAGATTGAGATGCTACAGTGAGGTTCAAGAGGGTGTTTAAGATCTGGAGTGGGACTTTGGTGCTTGTTCTAGCATTAAAAAGACAGCCATGTCATATCTGTTAGACATGATTTAAAACAATGTCTGTTCTGGGCCTCGGTCTGACAGAAGTCAGACACTACAGGATTCCATTTCCAAATAACTTTCTGCAACTCTAGGCACTCCCTTGCTTTGTTCTAGCTTAAGAATAATACTTTTCTAGGCTAATATCCATGGGAAAAGCTGTGAGTAGCTAAGATCCCTTAACAAGACAAGCTTTGTACAGTTTTCTTGCAGCCTAACCCTGTAGCTAATAAAATATGGATCATTCATAAATTAATGTGGCTCAGTCACAGTGTTTGGCAAATTAGGGTGAAATGACTGCTTCTTTTGTATGTACCTGTTCAAGGATTATGGAAGGATTTTTCAATACATTTTCTTCCTGGGAAACCAGGAAGGAGATGCATTACTGTCACAAAACAAAACAGGAAGAAAACACTTACAGCACAATTCTAGATATGTCTACTCAGAAGTAAGTCCCAAAGTGTTCTTCAGAGCCTGCTTTCTGGTTCCTATGACCATTGCTGTTCATGTCTTCATTATTTTCATCAAGATATGAATGAGCACCAAGAAAACTAGCTTTGACATTTTGATAGTTACTTCATTTAAATCAAATTCCTAAATAGATGCAGAGCAAAAGCATCTATTAGATGCTTCATGGAGCCATTCTTTAAAGTTAATCTTAAATGCGAACCTTCTGTACTCTGCTTGTAAATTCAGAGCTGGAAGTCTCCTATGAGGTCCATTTCCAAGACCTTAGATCTGAGCTATCAAACAGATGATATTTAGCACAGCGTATCTAATTTAAGAAGCAGAAAGCTTGTCAAGAGCCCTGCTTTGATCTAGCAGCTCCCATTCCATGAGACTTACTGTGGTCTAAGAGCTGAGCTTTCTCGATCAATGCAAAACACGTTGACATGCTGCCCATCTGGTTATATGTTTGAAAGGCCTAATGAAGTTACAAAGGCCCTGAAAGTGGATGATAATGTGTTCTGCTTTAATCTAGTAAACACAGTTTTGTGTAGCCTTAATTGTTTGAGAATTTGCCATGGAAGTGAAACTGGCTGGATTAGGGGGATGACTGAGCTTCAAACAGATCACCCTGAAAATTGATTGTCTCCTACTCAAAATGGGGAATGGGGTAAATGCAAAAGAATATAGTCTCCAACAGGGAGCCAGACACTCTCCCTTTTACTGCAGAAGTTTAACTGGACTCAGTTCCAATTTTCCTTGCCTGGGGGCCCATCCAGCCTGAAGATAAACACCTGTTTGAGTTTCCCAGTCATCATCATGTGAGCCTCTGTGACAAGCTGTTTCCATGGAAACCAAATTATCTTGACAAATGCTCAACAGACTGCTGCCTAATCCATCTACACAGTGTTGTAAATTAGTCATCTGTCTATTCTAGATCTCCAGTTCCTGATTACAAGGGGCCTCCAGCTGGCTGGTAGCAGAAGTCAATGTATCAGATTGCTTTGTAAGCTGAGGCAGTGGCTGCAAAGGACCTTTGGCAGATGCAGCCAGAGCCGGGGGATGTACAGTAGAATTGTGAAGCGGACTGCGCAAATCATCCCACCTTATGTTTCTCTCTGGATCTTGAACCCTGCTGAAATGGCAGTCCACCAAAATGGATGTCAAACACAGGAGGGTCAATCAATGTTTCAACAAATTCTGAAGGAATTTCTAGAGTTAAGATCTTCTCTAAACTATGGGAAATAAGGAAGGAAGGATGGATGGACCAAAGCTGGGTCTCTGATTCCATAGATGCCAAAAGGATATACAAGAAGCATATCCTTTAGAAGAAGCAGCCATCGTTTTGTGCAGAACGCACCCTTTTTATAAGGTCCCATGTCTAATCCTTAGCATCTCTAATTTCAGATCTCAAGTAGCAGAGCTTAGAATAGCTACTGCTGAAGACCTTGACGAGACCTTGTCTTTTAGAGTAAGCAGTACTGGATTGATTTAATATAAGGAAACATCCCCCCTCCACCTCCATTGATTGTACAGGTTGGAGAATGTTCAGTAGAATGAATCAGTAGATACCAGCTTGCTGCTTAGCAGTGATGGGTTGGATCCAGATTTGTGCTGAATCAACTGAGTTGATGGAAATAGATTACCCTACTTGCTCCTTCCCAGGCCTGTCCTTCCAGCCAATGGAGAATGCGGTGAGCTGTGGGGTGACTGTACAGGAAAGAAGACTAGAGAGCCATGTGGCTATTGTGACAGTATACAAAAGTGTTACATAAATAGATGAATAAATAAGGCAGTTTTGTAGTGGAGGGAAGGAAGGGATTGCTATAAATCAGGCAGAGGGCACTTCCAGAACCAGTGCTCTCTATCCCTTTTTGTGGAAGGAATATCATGGATTTGGCCAGTAACAGGAGGATCTCCAAGAGAAACCACATCAATGCATGGCTTCACAAATACAACTTGCTGAAAATCCTAGTTTTCATTCATTCTAACTGTAAATTTAAGGCTAACATAAAATCTCTTGCTTATATAGTATCTGTAGACATGCAAAGTAGTCTCTCTCTCTCTCTCTCTCTCTCTCTCTCTCACACACACACACACACACACACACACCCCGTTATATATCAACCTTGCATTTGCCTTAGCTTGTGAAATTATTATGTTCCCCATAGCTTTGGCCCAGTTGCTGGCCAGATTATGATCCAAGTCCAGGTCATTTTGGTCAAGAGTCTATGGAAGTATTGACAAAATGCCAGCTTCAGGTGTCAATCAGAGTTAAGGATGACTTTTTCTGAAGCTGCCTCGCATGTACTGATATATCCCTGGAGACTGGTGTCCTGAATTTATTCGTGCTCCAATCCATCTGAAGGAGCTAAGCAAGCCAAAAGTACCATTTCTCTTTCAGAAGACCACTTTATCATATTCTGCAGATAATAGTAATAATTTATATAATGCATTTCAAGAATTACAATTGTTTTTCATACGTCTTGGTAACTCATTTACAATGATCATATTATTATATTATTGAGAAAGTGCTGAGTAGATGCAGAATTGATAGCAGCTTGCCCCAAACCAATTACAAATCTAAATAACAATTGAACTGAAGACTTCTTATTTTGGTGCTTGTGCTTTTAGCCAGTATGTGATGCCAGCTCCATACACGTGAAATCTACCAAGTTTCAGTGATGGGCACCTCACTATTCACAGGCTAGGCAGCTTTCACTGGATTTCAGCAGCTTCTCAGCCTGACCAGCTATGAAGTGTCATTTGTCCCCGTAGAGTGATGTATCACCACACTCTGCAGTGGCAATCCAGAGTTTGGACCTTGCCAAATCGTGACAAGGTAAACCAACTTTCCTACTTTCCTATCAGTGAAAGAAAGTTGGAGTCTTTTCTGTGACCCCTCACTGTTGTCAAGGGTACTTTTTCTTGTACCTGTGATAGGGGCTCATAACATGTAAAATATTTCCTTTGAATTGTTGTCAACCATAATTCTTACAATTGGCTAATAGTTAAAAGCCATTCTTATGGTTACATTAAGGAAGTGAAACCCACAGTTATTAGTCTCTCATTCATCCTGTTTCATGTCGTTTCACCTTTTTGGCCTCCCTAGCACTCTGCCCATAATGAACAGCATTAAGCTTTCTTATAGTAGGACTTTCTCTTTGTTAATCACTGACCTAGCAGCATGAAAATGCGCAGAAGAGCAGGCTAGAATTTCTTCTGCTGCTTTTCTGGATTCCCCACTTCCAACAGAACTTGTATGTTCTAAGAATTTGAAAGAAAAATGACTTAGAGAATGAGAAAGAGGACTTTAAAGATCTAGAAATATTATTCTGGATTGCTCTGTATCTTCTGAAGGCATTCTGATATAAAACATTTTAGGAAGGATGTGAAGGACACATTCTAGTAAACTCTTTTTGCAGTGCTCAATCACATGTTTCTAATGGGAATGGCAGAACAAGACGAAGGCCACCAAAGGTTGGCCTGACCAGGCATCTTCTGGAGGCCCATAGCCCAGCAGTGGACCCACCCACAGGAATCTCCTGGGCCTGCCGCTGCTCCTCCACAAAGCCACCTGGCTGGTTCTTCCACCTGCCCTTTTGCCGCAGAGTGGGTGACCAAGTCAGAGGGGGTGTGCTAGCACTAGAGCACTTAGTTGCAGGCAGAAGGATCCAGGCTCAACCCCTGGCACCTCCCATTCAGCAGGATCGTGACAACAGGTGATGGGAGAGACCCTAGAGAGCTGTTGCCAGGCGGAGCAGGCGATACTGGGGCTGGTGGCATAAGGCAGCTTCCCTTGTTTCTAAGCAAAGGCTGGCAGTGATGAGAAGCAAACGCAGTGGCTGCCACTGTCCACTTGCTCACGAGACTTTTCTCTGCCAGGCAAACAGGTGGTGGGAATATTAAGGCAATAGCAGCAGCAGCTGGTGACAATAGCAGTGGTGAGGATGGAGGCCACTGAATGTGTCTATCCCAAGTTCCCTCACCCCACCTGAAACCTGGAATAGCACCAGTTAAGACAAATTGAAGATGCTGAACTTTGCCTTATCTTTGGTCCACAAAGAAGAGCCTAGCAATTTTCTCTGCTTGGTGCTGCCTCACGTCTGTGCTTTCATCCTTTGATGTCGGCAACATCCATTAGTGATTTGTATGTGCAGATGGGCCACCGTGGATCTAACACCATGGACAGAGTTTGCCCATCCTCTCAATCACACACTTTGCAATGGATCCCGTTAGCACATTTAGCTGCCGAGTGCAATCAAGTGTACAGAACTGAAGTGATGCGTGAATCCGTCCTTAGTGATTGTCTCATCAGTATGATGCTCACTTTGCAAGAGTGTCGACTTTTCAACTGGGGAAATCACTTCCTAATATTATGGCCTTCTCCTTTATAAGGCTAAAAGGAACGTGTGTGCCTACAGGTGTTACTGCTGCTGCTACTTGTCCTTTATTAGTATTATTATTGCATTACATTTATATCCCACCTTTCTTCCTCTTGCAAGAAATACACTTGATTATGCCTACATCTCTTTAAAGATCTGAAATGATTCTTTCTCTTCTGTCCCAAATTCATGATTCAAATTCAAGTAACTCATTTCAGGAAACAAAGACTCATTTCTAAATTTCCATCCTGGAAATGGGACTCATGGAGCTTGGCTAAACAAAGCTTTACAGGGAGATGAGATTTCATTTCAAGTAGAACAAAAATCATAGACAGGAAGTGCATCCGCATAGGAAATACTCTGCAGATCATCACAAGAGTGCCTACTGGGAAACCTCTCTAAATACATGGACTGGTAAAGCCTATAAATTCATATGCACGCACACACACACCAGCAAAACATACTTACAAAATATATGCAACACACGTTCACAGCAGAATACACATTTGTATAATCGGTCCTGCCTGGAAATCTGCCTGGTACAGTAGTACATTCCTTCTTAAGGGAAGCAATTTTCCAGGGAGATTTACACAGTCCCAAAAGTCTCTCCCCTTTCTTTCTTGCCCCTTGACTTCTGAGCTGTTGTGAAAAGAAGGCAGGACGTCAATGCCCCCCAAATTGAACGTGTGATTTGTTTTTCTTTGATTTATGGGCTTGTAGTCAAACTTCATAAAAGAAAGTATCAAGTTGAGCAATCAATCAAAAATAAGCAGATTCCTTTCCTTTAAAAGCATTTTGGTCCAGTCAGTGAGGCCTCATTCATCTTTTGCAAGCTTCTGAATGAGAGCAAAGCCACTACTGATTCTGGGTTTCTTGGCATAAGAAACCACTGTGGCATCAAAGCTTCGGCTTGCATCCCTCACTTGTTGCATTCCAATTTCATGGTTGAAATTGGTTACATTTTCTCTGTACTCTTTATTAGCAAGAGCTTCTCTCAATGGTGTTCATTCCAAGGAAATGTTGCCACTTTAAATCCTCCTAGGTATTAGCAGAAGTCTATTTTGCAATTCCAAACAAATGCACACTCACACTCTCACACACACAACCACACTAAGAATGAATCCCTGTTCATTCTATTAGTAGCTTCTGAATCCTGCTTTCAAACAACACCTATATTATCATGTAATGTTTTGCTTTTCTATAGCACAGATGGTATGAATATGCAGATTGGTGATTTTCTAATCAATACTGTGGCACCTGGGAGTCTGCGTAAGTTTTGTAATAATGCATTAGTCAGGAGTGATGTTGTCACACACTGAGATCACACACATAAATCTAAGACTCCATGTCTAGACACTCCAGGGAAGATGGCAAGCCATGGGTTACGGCAGACTTTAAGGGAGTGAAGACTTTCAAATATGATGGGAAAATAATGCAATTTGCAGACTTTAATAAAACCATTGGGGAATTAATTTCAGCAGGGCGATATTCTTTCTCAAGACATCCACAATCTTATGTTAGCTTTGCTGCTAATCAGAAGAAGAGGCATTTACCTGTTCTCTCTAGTATAAGCACAGTATGGTATCTGTGAATTGCACTAGATCTTTAATGTGCTGAATATGAAAATAATCCCTTTATAGGTAGTGGTTTAACACTATAAAACTGCATTATGCAAACAGCCCACAGACAACATAAACCTTGGAGATTCAGAATCTGAGGAGCTTACAAATTAATCTCATAAATGTCGGCTGTGGCATCTCTCTCAGAACACATTCAGTCATGAAACTTGACCAACTGAACCTGTGGCATTTTAATGAGTAGTTCTTTGATGATTACACGACAATGTGTGATTAATATCTATTTTTATTTTTATGCATACCGTGTATGTTTGGCACATTTGAATTCCCTACCACAGCTCTAGCTGTAATCCGCATTTCCTCTCCCTTTGTGATTTTAGCCACTTTTGCTGGTTTTGCTGTCAGTGGAGCTGTTGGCATCTGATTTTTAATCAAACAATCTCTGCTTCAATTACTGCCAGCTGATCATGACACATGAGCAAGCAATCTGCCATGTCAGGCAAGCAACCCTGTGAGAAAAATACAAATTTCGGCTAGGTTAGGGATGACAAGGCACAATATTTTCCAAGTGTAGAATGAACAAATGCATCACAGGAACTGGTCTTCCATGTTTTACCAGAGACATGCAAGCAGCCGATCCCAGCCATTAAATCTCTCCGAAAAAGCTGCAGGAAGGAAAGCGTTAACAAGGGCCAAAAGAGATTAATCATGCAAGAGATGTACAACTTCCAGGAGTTACTGGTCAATTAACAATAGCATTTAAAGCTCCTGAAAATGCTGTCCGAAGGTGGTGGATGGATGTTATTATCACATGACCTTAAGTGGGATAGTTTCATTTTACAAAAAAGTCACTAGCTGGCAAAGACTTGAATGTAGTTTTAAACAGTTCCTGGACTAGTTTTAAACATGGAATGCCTGAAGCTCAATCCAGACAAGACGGAGGTCCTGTTGGTTGGCGGATCAGGCTTCGGAGAGGGTGAAGTGACCCTTGCCCTGAACGGGGTTGCACTCCCTCCTAGGGACAAGGTCCGCAGCTTGGGAGTGCTCCTCGACCCGGAGCTCTCACTGGAAGCTCAGGTAACAGCAGTGGCGAGGAGCGCTTTTCTCCAGCTTCGGCTGATTCATCAGCTGCGCCCCTACCTGGAGAACGACTGCCTGGCGACAGTGACACATGCACTGGTGACTTCCCGTCTTGACTTCTGTAACGCGCTCTACGTGGGGCTACCCTTGAAGACGGTCCGGATACTTCAGTTGGTTCAAAATAGAGCTGCCAGGCTGTTGACGGGGACTGGGCGTTATGGTCACATGACTCCAGTTCTCCGTCAGCTTCACTGGCTTCCCATTGAAGTCCGGGCCCAATTCAAGGGGTTGGTGATGACCTATAAAGCCCTAAACGGCTTGGGTCCTGGTTACCTGAAGGAGCGCTTACGTCCATATATGCCCAGCCGCCCCTTGAGATCAGCGGGAGAGGCCCTTCTCCGGGAACCCTCCGGGAAGGAAATTAGGAAGGTGGCTACTCGGAGGAGGGCTTTCTCTGCGGTGGCGCCCAACTTATGGAACACGCTCCCCAGAGAGGTCCGCCTGGCGCCGTCGTTATTTGCTTTTCGGCGCCAGGCGAAAACCTTTTTATTTAAGCGGTATTTTAACTGTTAGTATTAACTGATTTTATCTGGCCAGGGCGGCTTATTTTATATTGTATTTTTTGGATTTTTAATGTTTATATTAATTTATTGTTGCAAGCCGCCCCGAGGCTTCGGCAAATGGGGCGGCATAAAAATGTTTTAATAAATAAATAAATAAATAAATTGTCTGTCTGGAAGTACTTTTGTCCTACTAGTCACTTCTGTCTCTCTCTCTCTTTTTTTACAGGGGGTAAGTGGAGGGGTCAAAAAGCATGCCATAAAACTTTGAAACTGAATCCAGCAAGCACAACCTTATGGAGAGGAGAACCGAGCACGAGAGCTGGTGTGCTTAGAGTGAAGGGCTGGAGACCTTCGAGAGCCGGGTTCTAGTCCCCATTTGGACTAGATGTGGGGGTGGCTTGGGGTGGCTTTGGACAGTCCCCCCTTCGCAGCCCAGCTGGCTGCCCCAGACGGCTGTTCTGAAGACAGAATGGAGCTACGGAAGCGGCCTCGAATTCCTCTCACAGGCTATCAGTAGCCACGTTGGCCATGTGCTTGTACCCGTCCTGCTTGAGGGATCCTGTGGGCAGCCGGTTTGCCACCGTGTGTACGAAGAGCTAGACTAGATGACCTTTGGGTCTGGCTCAGCATGGCTTTTCTTAATAATATAGCAGCAGTCAACTGATGTGGGATGATTGTTATGTCCTAATTTGTGGAGGACCGTCTGTTTGGTCCAAGTTGGGGTTAAGATGACAGACTCTAAAAAGGGCGAATGGATGGGTCCGGAAGTTTCTCATCCAGCATTTCCATCTGGACGGCAGGCCAAGCAAAGGCTGGACACTGCCCACTTCTGTGCACTGGTTAGATGCATTCTAGTTCTGTATAAAGTATAGCCATTGTTACTCATCTATGCACAAAAGAAATTCAGCGTGTGCATTTTTCATGCTAACCTGTGTCTGATGTAGTCACTCTAGCGACATGGATGTAAATGTTTCCAGGACTGGAGAAGCTTTGCTAGCATGCATATGTAGGTTTGCCATTAACCATTTAAAAACAAATTTCTTCACTTGCTTGCTTTAAAAGAATAGCTACCAAATGGTTTTTCAAATCTCCCAATTGTGAGCCTTTTTTGAAGATAGGAGATCTTATCTCTGTTTTCTCTCTAGCCACAGATGCTAGCAGGAAACATAGCATCTGTGCAGCTCACAGGACCACCGAGTGAGACACCAACCAGAAGATCTTCACTATTCAGTCAAGGAAGGAAGATATGATGCTTCTCCGCTTGGCTGGGTTGATTCTACTTTCGTTGCTTTGTAAGTGTTTCCAGACCCCAAATATCATTCCTTTTTGTGGTGTGACTCTTCAGCAGAACCTTGAAAAATATGAAAGCATGTTGGGTTAGAGCCAGGCTTAGCTAAAGTAGACTAATTGAATTTATTTATTTGCTTGTTTATTTTAAGTACTTTTATCTTCTCAACCAAAAAGAGTCCCACACCATCTTGCATGTAAACTGTACACCAAGCCGGGTTTTTATGCAAAGGTTTATAATCTAAAAAGACAAGGGAAAGGAGTAGGCAGATAGAAGAAATAAGTTAAGTCATGGCCAGCTTAAATTCTATTTATTTCAGTGGGTGTAGCTTTGGTATGACTTCGTCCGGATTCAATATATTATTTTCAGAATGGCAAAACCCTCAAAAAACTCAGGGAGAATTCCCTATGAGCGGGCATGTATAGGATTGTACTCTTAAGGTTTGCTATAAAAAAATCCAGAATGCCTTGGCCCTTGACAAGCTTTGGCACCTTTGTGAGTTTGTTCCAGTTTCAACTTCCTTTTGTGTGCGGTGCCTTCTTTCTTTACTTTATTGGGCATATACTCCTAAATACACTTTTCTGGGAGTAAAGTCCCATTTATTTTCATGTTTTCCTCCTCTCTATCGCTCCCCTACTACTACCAACTTTTGATTATGAACTATCTTGTTTCATAGTGCTCTTAAAATGAACTATGATTTCATATACTATTTTACTTCAGGTGATTCCTTAACTACATAACTGCAAATGAGCTGACCAAAGAAACCTCTGTACCTTCATCTATTCATCGATAATATGTATAAAACCTATAAACCAAATGGGCCTTAAAATTAAATAAGGCAGTTCTGAATCCTGAGTTCTCATACCAATATAAAATACTTGCGTTCGCCTAAAACAATCATTTACTGACAGTCTTTTCCCTGATCCTTATATTAATTTCAACACAACACTCACATCATATTCCCTTACACAAATTTTAAATTATAGGGGTTCTACTCTCATCTATATACACCCTATATTCTGGAGTGCTGATGATGCAAAAGGCGAACAGCCAAGAGAGCAGCATGTTTTACCGCTGTAACAGCCTTGGCAGGAAAAGCTAGGCCCATTCTGCATATTATCCAACAAGCAGCTCCAGGCTGAACTTTAAAGGAGATGTCCATGGTGCTGAATCTGTTCGGAGGGTAGAGTGTAGCACCATGCAGCGTTCCTTAGACGTTCAGACTAAACCCCGAGTGGATACACCATTTCCGGGATACTGGAACCATAAGCCTTCTCTCTTCGGTCTAGTTCATCCGTTGAGCCTTGGTTGTAACAACCCAGTATTGTGCCAGAAACCAACAAGCAATCCTTGCCAGGTTCACACGACGCAGTGAGCTGCGTCGAGACAGATATTTCTGAAAATCTCCCAGCACACCCATGGGAGGGAAATGGACCACTGGGCTTTATCCCCTCCATGATCAAGTATTTCCCTAAGCAGCATAAAAAGACCAGCTCAAGAGAAACCAGCCGTTTCTCTTCCCAGCTCCAGGGCAAACTACTACTTGCTTTCCAAGTTAACTGTTGGTTCCAGCCGTTAATTGCTCTTAATTGTGCATTCCACACCAAGCCACCTCCAAATGTTCTGCAGGTCAGCAGGAAATCATATCACTGGGACAATCCATTTTCTCCCAGCTATTGTGAGGATTACAGCTCTCATCCAGGAAAGGGAAGGAGACCTCGCTAAGGAGAAAGTCCTAGGCTTCCACTTTGTGAGTCTTGCCTCTGCTACACCGTTGAACATAGCTTGTTTTTCCATACATATGTTTTTCCATATAGCTACCCATTCACAAAGGACTGGAATAATCCCACGGAAAACAGAGGGATCTCTGGGAGGAACTGTAACCCTAACATGTAACTTACCAGTTGGGCAGCCCTCTGGAAGAACACTGGTACATTGGTACAAAGAGAAACAAGGCAGAAGTCTGGACTGGATATTCACATGTTCGGACTTTTCAAAACCAGATGGGAAGTACTCAAATCGTCCAGATACAACCACAAGATCTTCTCTGATCATCAGTAATGTGCAAAGAAATGATTCTGGGCTATATTATTGTGTGAAATACAATTCTGAACATCCTGAATTCCTAGAAGGTATAAGGTTGATCATCACAGGTGAGTGTCCAGACACACGTTGAAAATGATTATGGAAGCAGGAGAACTTTGCCCACGTTGGTGCCCTCCAGTATTTTGGACTTATTAGCCTAGCCACCATGCCCA
>NW_025335641.1:10338823-10340588 GCF_004798865.1 Varanus komodoensis | reverse complement strand
CTGTTAGTATTAACTGATTTTATCTGGCCAGGGCGGCTTATTTTATATTGTATTTTTTGGATTTTTAATGTTTATATTAATTTATTGTTGTAAGCCGCCCCGAGGCTTCGGCGAATGGGGCGGCATAAAAATGTTTTAATAAATAAATAAATAAAAATGCCTTGATATGACTACTCCTGTGTGATTGTGTTGGACTAGTTCTATTGTCTTAATCAGTGTTTTTTTTGTAAATAAAAAGTGCCGGAACTCAAGTCGCCGCTGGCAGTAAGCACTCAGCATGCGACCACACACACCAATCCCAAGCGGAGCAGCGGAGCAGCGTCCCAAGCCGAGTGTCTGCTTTAATGTCTGCTATCAGATAGCAGACACCAAAGCAGCCTGCAGGCACTCTGTTAATGATGTTTGCTGCTGATCTGCTACGCCATTCAAAATCACTTCGTAAAATCCATTGGAAAAAAAGGTGCCGGAATGCCGTTCCGGTGCATTCTATGACAAAAAAAAGCCCTGGTCTTAATTAGTTTAATTGTTTTAAGTTTGGTAGTTCATATATTCTAGCTGGTTTACTTCTATTTTACCCTGTGTTCATTTATATTAAAGTTTCAACTGTATACGTTTTTAATGTTTTAATCTGACTTCAGTCCCAGTTTTGGGATTAAATAAATACATTGTTGATAATAATATGCATTCCCATGTCACTGGTAGAATACAGACTAATTCTAGCATCGTAACTGAAACTGCCATTCCAGTAGGAATTGGAAGACAGAAAAAATCAAGATGTGCATTAAAGGGTGCATAGTCTTAATTCTACCATATAACTGAATGCTGGCATCTGCAAAATGTGTCCAAAATGAAAAAAAGTCAAGCTGCATTCAGCTGACCACCTCCTTTCCTTCTATTCATTGTTGGGCAAAGTGGCTTGAGGTTATGGGACCAGATGCAGTTGTGGGAAGGACATCTTCACCTATCATAGTGGTATAGCAAAGGGCTTGCCAGAAGCTGCAGTTCTGTTCTTGCATCCACCAAAATGGGATTTCCCTCTTTTCAGTATGTATTTCATGGGCAGACACCACTCTCTTTGGTTGCTCAGAGCTGTCCAATTTTGTTTGCAGCACATTTCCATAGCATTGTTGCCAACTCTGCCCCTTTTCCCATTAAACAAAGTGCTATCTATGGGAAGAAAATGATATTGATAGATTCCATCTTGGCTGCAGCAAGATTTATTTGCCAGGAGAGAGAGAGTTTGAGATATTTAAACAGCACAGAATAAGATCGCTTCAATTGGGGGAAAGTTTTTGGGTGTTTTTATGCCCCTTCAGGGTCAATTATAGGCCCAAACATTCATGGATGTTAAATTCCGATAGACCTGCGGTTTGCCATTGTCAGATTTGAGGGGTTGTATTTTATGATGCCACTAAAACACTTAGATATGAATTTCCAGGATTTGTTGTTATTTTTCTTTAAATGCCTTCAGCTTCAAACTATCTCCTCCATTTAGCAGGCCTAGAACATGTTGATCACTTATATTTTATAGAAGTAAGGATATTAAATCAGCAGAAAGGCTGAGTTTACTCCTTTGTTTTTAATGGAATGGTGAGGCAAAAACTAAGCAAATTTTATTAGTAATCATGAAAATTACAAAATTTAAAACTTGTTTTTCTTTTGAAATGATTTCCATACCCAGAGGTCTGGCTTTCAACACTTATTTACAAAACGTACGTGTGTGTGTGTGTGTGTGTGTGTGTGTGTGTGTGTGTGTGTGTGTGTG